>NC_064285.1:48532754-48603636 GCF_019186545.1 Solanum stenotomum | reverse complement strand
ATATTGTTTAAAGGTGATATTATGACTTACTTGATGTTATGCTTGTCTTGTATGTCTTTTATGCTATTGTTCATGATATTTCAAAAAGGTGGCATAATGCATGGTTTCTAACTAAAATGTCCCTTTTTAAGCATGTTTTGCATGGTCATCATACTTAGTACATTTTGTGTACTAACCCATATTCTTCATATTTTTACTATAAGTGTAGGTTCCGGCAAGTGATCCCTCCTAGCTAGTTTGAAGTGTTGGATTGCTTTCCTCCAAGACTTGGTATGTCCTCATGGATTCGAGGACAAGACTTTTAAGTTCTTTTGTTCATGTAATAGACTTCTTTTGATTGTAAAGGGTCGTGTCCCTACTTATGTTTGCGACTGTGTCTAAGATGGCCATGTGAGACTTAGACTTCCGCTGTGTGTTTTTAAAGTTGTTTTAAGAAGTTTAAATGTGTGGATATAAATAAGTTTTTTTTTATTATTCCGCACTATTTTCATTATTGAATGTAATGAATGACTATGTGGCTTGTATAAGACCCCTTCGGGGTCGAGTACGCCTTGTTATGACTTGGGGGTGCTCCTGGGTCGTGACAGTTCAGGTTCTTAGCATCCAAATCACGCTTAGATCGGTTCCCGATCTTCAGTTCAATAACATCAGTAGTGAGTCCTCATTCTTCGAGGACTAGTGACATGTTTATCTTTATCGTTGTTAGTTTTTAGTCTCAGTTTTGCTAGATCTAGTTGGGGCATGTCCCAACATTTCTAGTCAGTTTAGAGGCTTATTTCGGACATAGTTAGATTCAGCTTAGTATTGAGTTAATATTTTCTTTTTATTAAACTCATCAGTTTTCATTTATCTTAGTTATAGTATATGGGTATTCCCCATCTTTTCAGACTTACTTTATGATTTAGCTTCCACGTCAGTTTATTATCTTTAGTATGCTCATGATCATGCCAGCAGGGTTAGCTTGGGATCACTTGTGGTCCTAGGTCCCGTGTCCACGTCTCGGGGGTAGTTTGGGGCATGACAATTGTGTGAGACCCTAAAAAGTTAAAATGACTTTTCAATGAAATACCCTTTGACCTTTTGTTGTTTTTTGAAGTTTCAATCGATGTTGTTACTTTAGCATGTTACTAATAACCATGAATGATTCGGCAATACAATGCATGTCTAGGAATGCAGTTGAATAGGAACAAATAGATTTAAGTAGAAAGGAAAGACAATTAATTAAATAATAAACCTACATACATAAGTCGGCTATTGCACTAACCATGTTGGTATTGAGTGTAATTGTGTGTATAAAGTTAAACATGAACTCGAGTTAACCTCTTTACGAGGATGAGGGATCGAATAAGTAACTACTGAAGTAGTGAACGAAGTCTGGGCTATTGTGAGTAATAGTGTCCTTAAATTAACAGTGAATTCTTTCCACATGTGATTGAATTCCTATGTAGGGCTTGTAAAAACCTTGAAAGTAAGCCTTAATACTCACAGATCGCACGAACTATTTGTCGTATGAATCGTGTGTTTAGTTGATATCATATTGATTTGGGTCTTGTCCACCATGTGCGAAGTGGAGACGTAAGTTTTGGATTGCAGGTCGCTCATGTGGATCGACCCGACCCGAAGTTTTTTTTTTTTTTTGAAAAAGAGATAAGCACCAATTTGAAAAAGGGATGAGAACAATTACTTTGTAACTGTTTCAACATATACTTATTTCCTCTTTTTCTAAATGAGCGTTGAATACTTTTCAGAAGATGAGAGTGAGGAATACAAAAACAGAGGGAGAAACAAAAAATCTTCTTTACTGATATTAACCAAACAAAAGTGACATATAGTTTGTGAAAACATAACTTTGATTCCTTGAGACTCAAAGTTGGACTTGGAGTAATTTTTCACAAGATTTCATTATCATTTCGCTGTTGTTAACAAGTACACATTATCGTTCCTGTTATGACAATCTTACAAAATGTAAAAAAATATTTCGATAAAATTTTAAAATTGAAGAGAGGTTAAGCTAATAGTTGTAAAAGGAAGGTGGAGTTGTGGTAAAAATGACATTGAAAATGAGGAGTTTCAATGGAGATGACAACAAATTTTTGGAGAAGAAAGAAGAAAGAAAAAGAAAAAAAGGTTAAAATAACAAGAATTTTTTTTAAACGAACTAGTAAAAATAAAAATTCAATATTTTATATTGCTCACGTTTCTTTAATGTCAGGTAGACAAAAAATGAATCAATTCAAAATTGTTTAAGAATAATAGCACACCATATAATTAAAGTGTCTTTTTAAAAATTTGAGACAATTTCAATTTTCAGGTATCACTTTTTGTGTTTTCTCTTTCCATAAACTAATTATATGATGTACCAAATCAATCTAAACTCATACATTAAGGACTACTTTAATAATTTCTCTAACATTTTATATATATTATACACACATGGTGCTCTTTGAGAATGCCGGTGAGCAGCGTTTAGCAAATGGTTTTTTAGCTTTTGAGGGTATAAAAACCCTATAAGCATAGAAGTTTGTTGCAAAGATGATGGCACTGTCGGAGCTCACCGATGACATTGTTGGGAGCATGGCCGTTGGAGCCACTTTCTCAGATTTTGTGAGTTTCTCCTTCGACACATTTATATCCAATTGAGAGTTTTGAGTCCCAAGCTAGTTGGGTTCGGTTCCGTTGAGTACATCTGCTTAAACACAAGGAATGAACAACTAAATAAATAATTGAGCCCTCTTTTGGAGAATGAAAGACTTGATACATGTGAATTTTTGACTGAAACTCTTTGGCGATCGATCCCCTTGGGGGGCATCACAACTGATTTTTATTGAAGTAACATCTTTACCCAATGGAATTTGAGTTTTAGATGATAGATGGATTAGGGTCATTGTTTTTGGTATATTCTAGATTAAGATGAGTCCTTGTTAAATATATCACATCCTATAATTTGTAATTTTTAATATCAATGCGCCATTTGCTGTAGCTGTTTAGGTACTTTATCTTTTGGAGAAAACTTTAGTACTTCTTGTGATACCAAATGTCTTTGAAATAGCATAGTTTTAGTGATAATCTAACACCATATTCTACTGCTGTTGCTGCTATGTAACATTTACCTTCCGCCTTCCATAATGTAAATGGTTCATATGTGGTCAAAGTAGTTCTAGGACTCAGAAAAATAGCATACTAAAAATGATTGAAGAAAGAAGAACTAAGATGCATTCAGGATAACAGCAAAGCAAAGAAGAGGACATAGGAATTTGGTTAACTTGGTCCTATGTCTACCAGCCCCCTCTCCTTAATGCATTTGTTTAACTGCAGTTTAAATGAAAAATAGCTAGTTGAAGATGAAATCAATGATGCTTTCTACTTTCGATATGCGATCAAAGAAACCCTTTATCATAATGTGGATAGACAAGATTAATGATGACTAATTGTAAACAAACCTAGGGACAGATCCATACTTTTGAGCTCACCGTACACATTCATGCCCTTTTATGCAACATCATTCTTTTAATCTTTCTTGGCCTTTTCTTTTTTTTTTTACCGTTATCTTGTAGCTTTACTAGAAATTCTGCATCCTGTGAGACGTTCTTATCGTTAATGTAATGCTTTATCAGGATACATATATTTTTTATCGCTGTTTCAATCTATTAATTTTAGCTTTGGATCTACGGTAACCTTGCTTTTACCTGGGCATATCTCTTTTTTTTTTTAGGGTGGGCAGATAAACTCACTTGATTTTCATCGGACAGAAGATTTGCTGATAACCGCTAGTGAGGATGACTCAATTCGACTTTTTGACATTGCCAATGGAAAGTAAGTTCTTGAAACAAGCTTGCAAGAAAAGCTCTTCGTGTAATTTTCCTATGTATTGTCCACTTACATTATTGTGGCAGGTCATGATTCATGCCAAATTAGTAGATTAAACATCATTCATCATCTATCAAAATATGATGTTTATAGTGTCATCTGAGATTGGAATTCGTTTTACAGAACAGGACTATAATAAGAAAAAGCATAGCAACAATCCTTGAATATGTTATTGTTCAGATCATAACCAGGGTGCAAACCTTCAGTATTGTCTTTTGTCTCCTTTATTTAACGACTTGTAAATCTCCATCAGATCATTACCCATTTTTGGGCTTATCAGGTTCTGTCAACATCATATTCTTCCAGCTTGCAAATTCTGTCACTGACTTCATGTTTTTAAGTACTACTCCCTCCGTTCAAATTTTTGTTACACACTTTCGGTTTTAGTCCATTCAAAAAGAATGAGACAATTCTAAATTTGGAAACAATTAACTTTCTACTTCCCATTTTTCCTTGAGAAGCTTTTATAACCTCACAAATACCATGGCTTGTTTAACGCCACAAGTTTCAACAATTTTATAGCCACACAATTTCTATGACATATTTCTGCCCACAAGTTTCAAAAATCTGAATCTCCAATTCGATCTCTGTCACGTAAATTGGCATGGAGTGAGTATAAATTAGTTGATTTTGTGTAGTTTAAAACTAATATTTTTGAAGTTAGTGTATTTTTCATATATAAAGAGTATATGCACAGATTATGTAATCATCTGGTATTATGAGTTTGTAGTTCCTATAGTTGTCTTTTTCTCTGTGATTATGTATTTTCAAAAAGCCTCATGTATTCTGAAAGCAATCCTTCAATCAATATAAGATGTTACTACGTGGGCTTAAAAATGTGAAGAACTTATAGTAGAAGAGCATTTTAAAAAGTTATAGGTTCACAGGAGGACTGCATTAGGCTGCAGCAGCCATTCCATAGAAAAACCTAAACGTTATAGAAAAAAAGTGGCTGAAGAAGTTTCAATCATTTTGGAACTGCGCCATTGGTTGATTAGTATGGCAAACTAAGAACATCACTTCCAAAGGTGGCCATTATATCAGAACAAGAGTGCAATGACTTTACCATGGTAGGCCCATATGCGACTATTTGGGAAGTTACAGAACTCCTGTCTACAGGGCTCTTAAGCATGAAAAGCAACTTTGACATGAATATTTAAGCTATGTTAAGAAGCTTGACTCTAAATATTTTTGGGCTGGAGCGATCTATTGGTGTCGTCTTGACTGCGACTGATCCATTTTAATTGTTGATTATGTACCAAGGAAATGTTCCCAGGCCTTTGGTCCAGTGGTAACATCGCATCGTGTGATGTGTTGGTTAGGCACATTTCACAGGTTCGACCTTACCTTAGACAGAAGCTTAGTATTAAATGGAGAAGGTTCTAAGGGGCAAACCCATTATACACCGAGTTTCAAACCCGGTGCCATTGGATCTAGGGTATTTCTCAGTTCTAAAAATTAATGTACCAAGGAGCGGTTAAATTACTGGTTCAAATTCATTTCCAGATTATCTTCATTGTCCATCATTAGAGGAAAGTCTGTCAATGATGGAATCATACTAGTTCCACATTTGACAAAAATACTATTAGGTTGGGGAGAATATAATTACCTTGTGCGTATTTTTCCATTTTGAAATCTTTTATACAACTTAGGGGTTGTTTTGTAGGATGGTTTAGAAAAAACAATGTATGCATTAGGCTTGTTTACTACTAATACTTTGTTCTGTACACTTTTTCAACCTACATTAGTTATACAGTCAATGCATTCATTGCTAATACTTTGTTCTGTACACTTTTTTAACCTACATTAGTTATACAGTCGTATTCGGTATTATGCTAAGTATAACTAATACATGGGAAATCATGGTATTAGCAATGCAAAGAGTTTTAATGAATGTATTAGCATGGTTAAAGACACATTTGCCCCTCAAAGCCTTTTCCACATCCTTTCCTCTGCTTATGAAGGGTATTTTTGTAAGCAGATAATTTTCTTTTAGAAATTATGCAATGCATATTGTTTTTGATACACCAAATCAGACATTGCATAATAAATAATCTTAGCATAACTATTGCAAGCATAAATACCAGCATTACTAATACACCGTATTCAACACTATTCTTATAAATCCTACCAAACGACCCCTTAGGCTTTAGACTGATTCAAGACATGATTCTGTTTGTTCCTTCAGCAAGTTTTAACTTTTGCATACTGCAACTAATGTCTCTATGAGCTATCTTAACTAGACCAGAATATGTAGTTCCTATCAAGTTCTTTTTGACCTTCAGGTTGCTGAAGACTACATATCATAAGAAGCATGGAGCTGATCGAATATGCTTTACCCACCACCCTCATTCTGTTATATGCTCTTCAATACACAACTTGGATGTGCATGGAGGTGATTCTCCTTAAACGAACTTCTGATTTTGAATTACATGAAAGGATAGTTTACATGTTGCTTTGTGTCTGCTGCCAGAGTCTTTGCGGTACCTATCCATGTACGATAATCGATGTCTTCGTTACTTTAAGGGACATAAAGAGAGGTTGGTGCATTTTTCTTGGTATTTTTCTCAGTAATAATTAGAACAATCTGTGTTTTCTGTAGAAATATGGGGATAGACAATGGCCTACCTGATTTTCTTACGAGTTCTTACTATGCTGAAATGGTTGTACACGTGCCTAGAATGCTTGATTTACTGATTTAATTTGAGCATTTGTTTTCAAATAATTTCTTTTGGATTTAAAAAGATGTTATGGAGGTTTATGTATGTTCTCTCCGAATAGAAATAATAGTTGTTATAAGGTAGAAGAGAAATGAATCCACGGTTAAGGACGAAATGTCCTACAAAACAAACATAACAGACATTTAATGGGTGACATTTTATGTATAGTAACAGTCATCCGTTGACATTATTCTTTTCCTTTTGTCCCTCTTCCTACCACTTAATTTTGACATAATGATTATCTTTGACTCTGTTACTCTGATTTGGATGCAGGGTTGTGTCACTGTGCATGTCTCCGGTTAATGACAGCTTTTTGTCTGGATCTCTTGACCATAGTGTGAGAATATGGGATCTTCGCGTAAATGCATGCCAGGTTGGTATCACATTTTTATGGAATGAACCTAGTCTTCAATTATCAAAGATTTATTGACTTGTCTTAGAGCCTGTTTGACTTAACTTTAAAAAAAGTAGCTTTGTAAAGGTAGTTTTTAAAAAGTCAAACTTAAGTAACTTTTAAGTTAAAAAATGAATAAGTAGGGGAGTACCTACTTTTAACTTTATAAAGAGTCATTTTAAACTTATTTTAAGTTATTTTTAACTTTGCCAAATTCTCTCAAAAGCGAAAAATAACTTGGAAGTAGGTTTAACCAATTTTTAAGTCAAACCAAACAGGCTCTTAGTAACTTAGTGGACTAATAAAGGGGGGGGGGGGGGGGGGGNATGGGGGTGTAACGGTTGCTTGACCAACTTTCTTAAAATCTGACTAATCCATTGGGTACATGTTACCTCTCCCTTAAGAAGATGAGAAGATATCACCTAGTTTTTTTTTTTTTATCTCTGTTAGGATTTGAACTCTAGTCTCCCATTCCAACTACATTAGCTATTAAGTCAACACTCTATGAGGAAAGTCCAATTACACGATTAGTAACATAGAAAAAAGGTGTTATTCAACATATACCCTAAACCCTAAACCCTAAACCCTAAACCCTAATCCTATCCAATGAAACAAAACCAAGAAAAAGTGAAACTAATTAAATGAGCTTTTGGACAAGTTGAGGAAATTAGGACAATCTTTTGTAGAACCGGAAACCACTTACATTTATTAAGGTTGAGTTGTTCTCTCTGTGAACTAAACTTGGCATGTGTAATTGTGGTTCCCACTTATGGACTTTGCAATAGTGTTTTCAGAAGCAATAAATACAAAAATGACAAGGGTCCTAGAGCTTAAAGCAGGAAGCAAAGTGCACGCTTCACTTCAAGCGTAATTTTAAAAGAATATCAAAATGAATATAGAACAAATAAAAGGAAACTAGATAAACAAGAGCTCAAAAAAATAATGTATCTATTAGCAAATCTTTCAATTTTCAAAAGAGCTGATACTTTAAGTAGTTTGGTGGTAAGAGGAGTCTTTGTTTAAATTTAAATTTAGTTAGATGATTTGGAGGCAAGAGGTGTATCAGTAGCCTACATTAGGGTGATAAAGGACATGTACAAAGGAGCTAAAACGCAAGTAAGAATGGTGGGAGGAAACTCGGAGCACTTTCTGTTATGGTCCCCCGTTATGGATCTAGTTATGGGACACTGCAAGATAAAATCTGAAGTTTTCTTCCTACGACCTATGGTGCTGGTTGATTAAGAGAGAACCTACAATCTCTTGAGTTAAAGTACTCAAAAACTGAAACTACTATTCTTCTTCCGTTTCCTGAGACAAACAGATAGTTAAAATACAACACTTATAAGATAACTACCCCTAGAAACTACGACATGACTTCCTAACATTACTGGAATGAAAAACTGCATTGCTACAGGAAAATAACTACTACTAAAAAGAAATAACTACTGCTGTAACTATTGGATGACTAAGGAGTGATAACATTACTCTCCTCCTTCAAATCATGCTTGTCCTCAAGCGCTAAGTGCGAAAAGTATTAGTATTTCTCTCCAATCAAGCAAACTTTTCCTCATCGTCTATAAAGTCAATCCAAAATAATTTCTTGCATTGATGACCTTGGAATGGTTCATCACAATTGAAACAAAGTCCTTTAAGTCGCCTATTGTCCATTTCAGATTTGGTCAGTTTCTTCACAAATTAGGCTTGTTGTTGAGCTGAGAAATCTGCTGTCTTGGATTTGCAAGCATCTAACAATTGCGAACAAACAGGTTGTTCCTTGCGTTCATAAAGCCTGGATAAACTCATCACCGTAGCCAAATCTAAAGGATTATGCAACTCAACCTCAATTGCTATTAAATTAGTAAGACCGCTGATATAAAGTTCAATCATTTGCAACTGAGTGAGTGTACCAGCCCGCGAATTAACTACTCAAACTTTTCTTGGTAATCTGCCACAGACCCGATCTGGCATAACGTAGCCATTTCTCCCAATTTCTGACTTCTGATTGGTGGCCCAAAACAAAAGTTACATTGACATTTGAATTCATCCCAAGATGGTTGAGACATATCTATCTCTCGTTGAAGAAACCAAAGTTGTGCATTCCCTTCTAAATGAAAAGAAGCAAGTCCAACCCTTTTTTCTTCTAGAGTTTGTTGGTGTTGAAAGAAGTGTTCACATCTGTTCAACAATCCCAAAGAGTCCTCTTGGCCATTAAATCGTGGGAAATCCAACTTTGTATGTCGAGGAATGATGTAACTTCCTCCTACTTTTGATCTTGACCCTCCTGCCACTTTAATTTTTCCCTTCCAACCACAATTATAACTTGTTTTTTCATTTGAATCAGAATCGACCTTAGAATTCTCTAAATCCTTTGCGAGTGCATCCAAGCGAACATTTATTGCTTCCTGTCTGGCGAAATTGGTTGCACATTCTTCTTGGAACAAGTTCACCAATTGTGCTAGTTGATGTTGAATTTGGTCTCCCATAACTCCTGACTCTGATATGGTTCCTTGTTATGGATCTAGTTATGGGACGGTGCAAGATAAAATCTGAAGTTTTCTTCCTACGACCTATGGTGTTGGTTCGTTTAGAGAGCACCTGCAATCTCTTGAGTTAAAAGTACTGAAAAACTGAAATTACTTTACAAGCATTTCCTGAGACAAGCAAATAGTTTAAATACAACACTTATAAGATAACTACCCCTAGAAACTAGGACATGACTTCCTAACTACAGGAAAGTAACTACTACTAAAAAGAAATAACTACTCCTGTAACTATTGGATGTCTAAGGAGTGATAACACTTTCCTATGGAGATGGGGTTACACCAGGGGTCGACTCTTAAGCCTGTTTCTATTTTATATTTTCCTTGGTGATGGATGTATTGACGCGAGACATTCAAGATGAGGTGCCATATTGTTGACATTTGTGCATGACATAGTACTAATTGATGAGACACACAATGGAGTGAATGCTAAGTTAGAGCTGTGGAGACAAACTTTGGAGGCTTAAGGGTTTAGGTTGAGCAGGACTAAGACAAAATATGTGGAGTGCAAATTCAATGACATGATGCATGAGGTAGGCGTGGAAGTGAGGCTTTACGCATAAAATATCCCCAAGAGACATAAATTCAAGTATCTTGGGTCTATAATCTACAGGAGTGGAGACAACGATGATGATATCACACACCGTATTGGTGCGGCGCGGATGAAGTGGAGGCTTGCCTCTAGAGTCTTGTGTGATAAAAAGGTACCACTGAAATTCAAAGGTAAGTTTTATAGGGTGGTGGTAAGATCGACAATGTTGTATGAGGTTGAATGTTGGTCAGTCAAGAACACCCATGTCCATAAGATGCATGTTGCAGAGATGAGGATGTTGAAGTGGATGTGTGGTCATACTAGGAGTGATAAAATTAGAAATAATGATATCCAAAATAAGGTGGGGGTGACTCCTGTGGTGGACAAGTTGAGGGAAACGAGACTGAAATGGTTTGAACATGTAAAAAAGAGATGGATGGATGCACCAGTGAGGAGGTGCGAGAGGTGGTTATAGAGGGCACGGGGAGAGACAAAGGAAGGCTGAAGAAGTAATGGGGAGAGGTGATAAGATAATATATGACACAATTTCAGGATACCGAGGACGTGATCCTAGATAGGAAGGTGTGGAGGACTCGCATTAGGGTAGAATGGTAGTAGGTATTGTAGTGTTGTCTTGCTTAGGGTAGACTAGGGTCTACAATGGTACCTGTATTTTTTTTAAATCAGTATCATTGTTGTTTATGGTGTTTCAATAATAACATGATTTAATTGTTGTTTTGGCTACTTTTGCACTATTCCTTGCTATTTCCTATATTCTCTCCATTGTCTCTTTTATATTCGGAAACAACCTCTCTACCTCCACGAGGTAGTTGTAAGGTCTGCGTACATTCTACCTCTCCAGACCTCACTTCTGGGTTTCACTAGGTATGTTGTTGTTGATAGATGAGTTTAGTTGAGATATTGTAGGCTTTTGAATTTTATTTTGCAGGTTTTGTGCAATTTCTTTTTTTTGTTTTCAAGTTGGTTATTTAAAGCTTTCCATGCTAAATAAAATTAAAGTGAGAAAAATTTCAATCATTCTTTCAACCTTTTTTGTTTCACTATCTTTTAAAAACCAACACTTATCTTGAAAGAGAAAAGAAGTAGCTACACGACGAGTCCTAATTGATGAAGTTGAAGATGAATATTTTGACAATCTTGATGAAGAATAAAAGTTCTAAACAATATTGTTTTGATTTTGCTAGTCTTATGGAGGATATTAAGCTACTTTCTAAATTGAAAGATTCGCTGATAGGTGCTCCCTCTGTTACAGTTTGTTTGTCCTGATTTGACTCAGCATAGAGTTTAAGAAAGTAAAGAAGACATGCATCTTGTGGATTTGGTCTAAAGGTGTGTGTAATGTATCAAAATGTCCTTTGAATCTGGTGGCCATGCCAGGTAGAATACTGAGTGTAAAGAGTTTCTAAATATAGAAAGTGGTGTTTTTTTGAAACAAACTAAAAAAGAATGTAAGACAAACAAATTGCAATAGAGGAGTACTATTTTTTCCTAGCTCTTGTTTATTTAGTTATATTATTACTTATTAGTGCACTGTTTATTTTGATATTCTTTTAAAACTGTGCTTCAATTTAATGAAGTGTGCGCTTCGCTTAAAGCCTTGTTGCTTTTTTTGCACTTCTCGCTTTTAAAAACACTGTTTTTAAAAGAAAAACAAGCTGGTGCATAGCTGCATTTTATTTGAATATTATTTTTAGATTACTCAGACTAGGTACTCATTGATCTGAAAGAACTGTATTTACAGAGTCAATTTGGCTAGTCACAAAATAGGTTCAATATCAGTTCTTATTCCTCTATACTCTTCAAGTGTGGGCTTATATGTTAATTAATGATCTCAGATGTTAATTCATCAGTGATTAGGGGCAAATTCCCAGGTTCACTAGGAACCTTTTTGACATTGTAGAATTGCAACTGTGGCAGAAATAGCCTCAGATTACAGCCATTTGCTTGTGCATGCATGACTGGGGTGAAGACACTATCTATGCCTTTAGTCCCACTTACTTTTGAGCAGGTTGGATGCTAATCAGCTGTTATGTTAGCATTTGTTAGCTCTCACAAATATTAGAAGTTCAGGTCCAGTGTGCTGTAGTGTTAAGTTAGTGTAAAGAACACCAGCAGTTGGTACTAGCTTGTCAAACTTCTACCTTATGAAACACATGCTTGTGATATATACTCACTCTTGCAGTTTTCAGGGGATTTTGCGTCTAAGAGGTAGGCCTGCAGTTGCTTATGACCAACAAGGCCTCGTCTTTGCAGTGGCAATGGAAGGGGGTGCCATCAAATTGTTTGATTCAAGACATTTTGACAAGGTTTGTGCCTCTAAAGTTCAGCTTCCTTTTGCATTACAAATAATGATTTTTTTCTTATGTTGTGATATGTAGGGTCCCTTTGAAACCTTCCTAGTGGGTGGAGATACAGCTGAGGTTTGTGACATAAAATTCAGCAATGATGGAAAATCAATGCTTTTAACAACTACTAGTAATAGCATCTATGTGCTTGACGCCTATGCAGGAGAGAAGGTTATTTTTCCATCAGAATTCTTCCCTTTCTGCTCTAGATTCTTATCTTGTTTCCTACTCCTTCCATCCCATTTTATGTGGCACCGTTTGACTTGGCACGGCATTTAAGAAAAAAAGGAAGAGTTTTGAAACTTGTGGTCTAAAACAATCCTTTGATATTTGTGTGGTTGTAAATCATTTCATTAAAGGTAAAAGAGAATTTTAAAGTTGAATTGTTTCTAATTATAGTAAGGTGACACTCTTTTTGGGAACACTAAAAAGGAAAGATGCCACATAAAATGGGCTGGAGCGAGTGTTATTTTTCATGATGTTTTGCGGACTTATCCAACACTAAATGACTATTTTACTGGTGCAGCGGTGTGGGTTTAATCTGGATCCTTCCCCGATAGCAATGGAGGCAACCTTTACACCAGACGGCCAGTATGTTTTTTCAGGTATTAGGTTAAATTTTTTGAGCTTATTATTAACCGAAGAATAATCTTCCTATATTATTGTTGGAGCTTAGATATTAGATATTAGCATGATCCCACTTTACTCCAGCCTTGGTGTGTATGTTTACATGTCATTTATGCTTGTGGACCGTAGCAGACTGCCAGATGAATTAGTTGGAGAGCATGCAAGCTGTCTGGGGACACAGACATCATTAAAAAAAGTCGAATGTCCTATAGGAATGTCGAAGCAGTATTCTGTACTTCCAGAATGCCAGCCCTATCTTTGTGCCTTTTTGGTCCTTATTTTTCTGGAATATTTCATAGCCTGACCTTGGGAGCCTTATTAGTTGCCAGTTATGCATAGGTTATCATTTGGACACACTACAAAAATGTTAACCATGTATGAAAGTGTTTTTCATTTTCTATCTTTACTGATTAATGATCATTTACTGAAATAAAAATAGATGAGTGAGAAAGTGAAAGAGTATACCTATAATCTTAGAGCTTGACTAGTACGATTCTTGTATTTAAGTTGTGAACCACCAGTAACCTTGTATAAGCACAATGATTTGGCCGGTCATCAGAATTTAACACCTTTCGGGCCCTTTCAGGAAAAAGTTAAATGGAAAAAATAGGTTTTCTAGCAAGAAGCTAGAAAGAAGCTAGAACATATTGCAGACATTGTTTAGACAAAGAGTATGAGGGAAAAGAATCTTTGGCACTAGGAATTATGGTGAAAATTATCTTTGGGCAATAGTGATCATGCATTGCCAGCCCTGTAATTCTTTTTGTCTTGCGCCTCCACTTTGATGAGAATTGTTCTGCTGTCAAGCTTGGTTCTTATTTTTCATCCTGTTCTTAATATGAAGTGCTCACTGTCAAATGCAAACTTGAGGCATTCTTCTCTATGATCTTATAGTTGATACTAGAACTAAAATGGTCTGTATTCATGCTTTAAGGTTCAGGAGATGGAAGCTTGCATGCGTGGCACATCGACACGCAAAAAAAGGTCTCCTCCTTTTGGTTACTCTCTCTCTATTGGGCCTTTTTTACAGCTATCATTTGGGTCTTGGGAGCTGGAAATTTGGACAATCATTGATCCATCTGTTTGAGAATCGTGCCTTTTTGTGTACCCTTATTACTCATAAGGAGAACTTATCTACACTCCGTGTTTACCCTAGACCTTTGAACACATGTCATGTTTATTTCATATGCTCTTTTATCAGATGTATATTATGGCTTTAATTTTCCATTACTCATCAGTACAGTTTGTGTATTCTTTGATCTTCCAAGGACTAAGAAAAATGACTGTTTTGATAGATTTGTAGCTGGGATAGCCACATAGGTGTGGCATCGTGCTTGAAATGGGCGCCAAGAAGAGTCATGTTTGTTGCTGCATCATCAGTTCTTACCTTTTGGATTCCTGATCATAGAGGTCCTGGTGAAGCCGCTGGAGTCCAAGTAGAAGAACAAGTTACTCTTACTCAATGATGTCTTTATAAGTTACATGTGGGTGTAAACACACCTGGGCACTCTTAGAAGTTATATTGCCATTGTTGATTTGATTCTTGTCAGCGCTTTTATTTCCAAAGGTTTGAAATTTTATATGTCCTTTGGCTTCTCAAACCCTATCTCTTCGATATGGATTTTCTCAATCATTTTGCCCACTGCGAGCGTCATTCTACCACGGTAAGCTTTCTCCCCTCCGATCCTGACTTTTAGCTATTGGGTGTAGACGAGTTATCGTTGAAGATCCATATTGACTTCAAACGTGACTTTGTAATTGCAGTTTTAAAAGTTGCAAGTCTGTTTAGGTGGTGTGTACAATGAGGCTTTGCTATATAATTAGGCAAACATGTCGAGGGTGACGGTGGAGTAATTAGACAGCTAAAAGGTTATTTTGTTAGAGGGAGCGATATGCAATGGAGGGAGTAATTACATAAGATTGATTTTGAGTGATGTGTATGTATTAGTATTAGGTAATGTAACCGCTCGTCGTGCGGTTATAAATAATTTCATTAAGCTTATGAAAATCTTTTCCAATAATGGACTATTATAAAAAAAAATAAAAAAATTTAAGAACGTTTCAATATAAATTAAATGATTTGATAATATCACATATCTCAAGAATCGTAAGTCTATAAAGAATGACTTGAAGATATCTAGTCATTTTTATCTTTACATTATTTATCATAATATATGTTTGGTAATATAATCATGTTAATATTGATCGGTCTTTCAATGAAACGTCACTTTTTTTATTTTTTTTTGTACATGAAAAATATAGAATTTAATAATGTGAAAATTTTATATATGACATTTATTAGACTAATATTTTCAAGTTATAGCAGTAGAATAAAACTTTCAAGTTGTAACAATAAAAAATTTCAGATTATAACATTAAATTAAAAAACAAGATTTTTTAATTAATTGTAAAAATCTATTTTGAAAAAAATTAAAGGATAAAAAAGGAAAATAAATCGAATTTGAAGAAAAAAAAAAGAAAAAAACGGAAATAGGTGTATTAATTAAATTTGAATTGATTGATGATAATTATTAATTAGCATAAATTTATGAGATTCAAAAAAAAGGAATATTTGTTTTCCTTGTTTAGCTTAAAGCAGTTAAAATTGTTCAAAACAAATTTCGTTTTTGTTTGAACGTTTCTTTCTCTTCTCAATATTTTCTCTAGTTAGTCGTCACTCTCATCTAATTCCTATTCGTTTTTATTCAATAATCTTCATTTTCTTGTAATGGACGGATTCTTATCAATATTAATAAAGCATGGTGGTAGATGAGATCCTTCCGGTTAGTGTTTTTTGCGATTGTTTTAATCTATATTGGTATACAAATCAAACGTTAAAAAAAAATTCAAATTTTGTTTGTGTATAATAGTTTTAATTATGGCGTTTTTGGTATGAACATTCATTTTTTGAAATTACATTAAATTTGTTTGAAATTGGTTATAGATTTTGATATGAACATTCATTTTTTTTGTATGTTTGTGATTAAACAAATTACATAAAATTTATTTGAAATTGGTACACTGGTTATACCACGTTGGTACGATTTTGGCATTATATTTGAATGAGTTTTGTATATTGTTTATCTAATAAATGACAATTAATAGTTAAACGTGGTATTATTTTGGTAATATAGTGACATGACTCTGCTGTGAAAAAGTGACGACTTTTGGCATGAAATAAGTATAATTTTGGCATGAAATAGGTATGAAAAGTGTGCATAAAAATTGAATGAAATTAGTATACTGATTTCATATTTTTGTTATGTATGATAATTTTAATTATGACATTTTTTTAAAATGTATAATTTTATATTTTGATATGAACATTGAATTTATTCATTATTTGTGTGATCCAGTTTTTATTTTTTGGTATGTTTCTTGTTAAAAAAAAATTAGAGATTTGTTTTTGGAATTTGTATACTATTAATACCAGACATGTACGATAATCGATAATTTGTACACTACTAATTTGTGAATGAATACTCATTAAAAATGTCTATAGCTAAATTTGTTCATTCTTTGTATGAACCATTATTGATTTTTTTGTATGAATTTTCGGTAGAAAAATTGACGTAAATTTTATATGAAATTGGTATAATAGAAGAATCAAATTTGTGTGGAAATTTATAGGTTTTATGGCACAAATCTGGTATGATTCAATTTTTATTTTTGATATTATATTGATATGACATTGTGCATAATAGTGGGATGAAATTGGTATACTCATTATTTAATAAACGACTATTGCTAATTATAAATTGTATGATTTTGTATTATTTTTGGCATGAATATTATATGAACCAGTGTTTACTTTTGGCATGAAATAGGTATAGAAAGGATGCATAAAAATAGTATGAAATTTGTATACTGATATAACATATGTATAAAAGTAACTTGTGCTTTTGTATCTTGTAATACCGATACAATAATTTATGATGGAACATGAAAATAAATTCAAAAGGTGTCGGAGCATAAATTATTGTCACATGGTTCAAAAAGACTGTAGGGAGACCACAACTTGAATGCTGGAAAGGGTTTGCTGATTTGAAATTCAAGAGGTTTAAGGTTACATGCAGTACATGTCGTCGGGGGGACACAACAGGAAGATATGTTCAAATTACCCTGCTGAAAAAAAAGACATGATTTATTTTTATTTTGACTTGGTTGTTTTATTGTGACAAACGCATGTTTTGATTTATTTTTATCTTTTTAAGTTAATGACTTATATATTCAAAACATTTATTATGTGCACTAATTAATCATTTGTGTATTCAGTATTTTTTAAATGTATAGTAAAAAATTAGATAATGCTGGTATATAATTGATATCAACTGGAAAAATTAAGTCAAATCTTAGTATGAAAGTGGTATAAATTTGGTATCAAACTGATGTCCAGTGGTAAAATTGAAAAAACAACATGTAATTGAGATTTCAACTGAAATAGTCAACCTAAAACTAGTTAATGTTGTATCCAATTTGTACACTTGGTATGAACTGATATCCCATTGAAAAAATTGAAAAACAACATGTAATTGAGATTTCAATCGAATTAGTCAACCTAAAACTAGTTGATGTTGTACCCAATTAGTATATTTGGTATCTAACTGATATCCAATTGGAAAAATTGAAAAAACATGTAATTGAGATTTCAACTAAATTAGTCAGCCTAAAACTAGTTAATTTTGTACCCAATTGGTATACATTTGGTATCAAACTGATATCCCATTGGAAAAATTGAAAAAAAAACAACATGTAATTGAGATTTCAACTGAATTAGTCAGCCTAAAACAAATTAATTTTGTATTCAATTGGTATAAATTTGGTATCCAACTGATATCCCATTGGAAAAATTAAAAAACCAACATGTAATTGAGATTTCAACTAAATTAGTTAGCCTAAAACAAGTTAATGTTGTATCCAACTGGTAGACATTTGGTATCCAACTGATATCTCATCGGAAAAATTGAAATACCAACATGTAATTGAGATTTCAACTAAATTAGACAACCTAAAACAAGTTAATGTTGTATCTAATTGGTATCCAATATATATTCCACTGAAAAGTGAAAAAAAAATGTAATTGATATTTCAACCAAATTAGACATCTAAAACAAGCCACTTGGTATCCAACTTGAAATTTTAAAACAAAGACTAAAATTTAAAATGTATGAAATTGATATCTAATTGGTATAAAGTTGGGAAGAATAAATCTGACAATGTAAAACAATGCATATAATATGTTGTTGTCAAAAAATGTAGCAAAAGAAATATACATCATGCAAAATCAAAACATGTAATAATTAAAAGTCTAAACTACAATCAAGCATTTCAAAGTTCATTTTCTTGGTCTTAGTGTAGGATAATTGGTAGTATCCTAAAGCATGTTCTTTTGCTATGAGGGGGTCCACGAAATTTGCTAGCAACCATTCTAGTTACTTCACTCTCACTAATTGTGTCATCAACGTTCTTGCTTCTTCCATACTGCCAAGTGATTGTGGCGTACCTTTTACAGTGGTACTTTGCATCAATGTGAATGAGTACATATCAAAAACTACATCGCTAATATATTTAGCATAGAGACATGCGTACAGTCCACAATCGCTGAAATAACATTGAAGAAAAAAAATTGAGAAGGAAAGTGAATTATTTATTATGAACAAAACACAATAAGATATGAATATATACTTTGAGCTTGGATCTTGTTGAGGCACATTCTTTATAAATACAACTTTAATTTGGGTTTGGATTGAGGCTTGTCAACATATGTAGGTAGTTTATTGAAATAGAGGTCGAGTCTTTTACCATAAAATCATGTGCTAGCTAAAAACAATGGTATAATTGTGACAAGTTTATGAACTGCTTTCTCCACATTCTTCGTGTGTAGATCTCATCCCACCATTAAATCATATAAATGTGGAAGAGTTCTACTGATTTTCTTTTTGAATGCAGAAGACGAACGTTGAAGATAGTGAGAGAGAAAAAGTTAATTCTTTGTAAAAGAGAAACGTGGGGGTGGGGGTGTGGGGTTTGCGTGTGGGTAAAAGAGGAAGGTGGGGGTTGTTGTGTGAAATCTGGAAAAAAATCTCTAAAATGGTGTAAGAGATAATGACAATTGATTCTCTAATATTAATGTTATTTGTCTTACTTATTAATTATAATGTAATTATAAAAATAAAAACTAATTAATTAAATAAAATAAAATAAATTATAAATTAAAACTAATCTGTTAATACTTGTAATTAAATTGTTATAAGTAGTAATATAAAAAAAGTACATCTAAAGACTGTAATATTAAGCCTTAAATAGATATATGGGGTGATTTTTCCTTTGATAATTTTATGGTCAGAAATACTTCTTGTGAAAAAAAATTACATTGTGAAGTTTTCAAAATTAGTATAAGTTAAAAATAAGTTAAGACCGTTAATTACCACCACAACGACATAATTATTTTTTGTAGAGATAATCTACTTGTCTGAGGCCAAATATATATTTACCGCTTTTTGTTATTGATACTTTGTTACTGAAAAAAATTTATAGAATGAGAAACATAAATTTGTTTAACAACAGTAAAATGATATTTTGACCCCTTTTAGAAATTCATTATTCATTATACTGCTACTCTCAAGGTCCTTCTAGATGCTTCATCTATGCAATTTTGAAACTTCTTCGGAAATATGTTTGTATACTTGTTGCATTATGAAAGTACAAGTAGATCAAAATTTTGAATTTTAAAATAATGTCAAAAAGATAATCTCAAACATGAAAAAATTGAAAATGAGTCTAACCTAAATAACTCAAATGCTCATAAATGACTTGGGACAGGAAGGACAACAAATCAATGTTAATAGACAAAAATTTTGTAGCTTAAGTTATTACTTTCATTTAGAGTAGATTTTGTTTCATATTCTTCAAATTAAGCTTGCTGAAAATAGTCATAATTCACCCCAAAAATATTTTGAAGGGCCGATAGAGAAGGAAAAAAGGAAAAATACTAAAACGACGAAAGCATTGTTTAAGTGAGATCATATACATATTAAACAAAATAGTCAATATAATATTAAGGAGATAACAAAATAGCGAGAAAATGCATACATTAAGGGAGTAAACTATGATATATCCAATGATGATAATAAATCATTCTAACGAGAAAAAGACCTATGTTTTGTAATAACATACCTCAAAAATTTGACTAACACTTCAATCAACTTTCAATCGCTAGTGATAAAATTTAGTAATAATAGATAAGGATAATTTAAAAATAAAAAAATATGGACATGCAAAGTCATTAACTCTCAGGAGGATTTTCTCAGAAACAGAAAATTTCATCCTTGTATGTGAAGCAACGACGTTGTCGATGAAGAAATTAGAGATCCTAGGAAAAGACGACAATTTATTTTAGACTCTAGGATGACGTTTGGATAGAAGTTGATGTACTATAGTCCGGAAATGACACAACATAACTTCAAGCAATGGAGAAACTACCAACATTGTAATCCATAGTGGTAACTTTTCAACAATTATGTTTTTTCTTCATAATGCACATTCTTCTAATCAAAGTAACATCAACTAAAAACTCTCTAAAGCAAACTAACTCTTCTTCTCCCATATTTTTTGAAGTTAACTCTATTTTATTACAATAAGATAATACTTTAAAGAACTTTTTACCATACAACTCCCTTCTTCTTCTCACATGTTTTTTTTTTCGTCTTGAATAAATTCATCCCTCTTCTCACCATCAACAATTTCATTGTTCTGTTTTTCTTCTAAAAAATCAGACCAACATCATAAAATTCTTTTTCATTTATACGCCCTATTTATTTAATTTTTTCAAAGCTTACATGTAATTTTTAGTTATTCTTGTTAAACCCAATTGTTAAGATATTAAACAACTCTCTTTTGTACAATCACAAATTCAGAATATAAATATAATGAAACATCAATAAATTTGAGTGTGAAATTTAAAGTGGTGGTACATTAGTTACTAACCTCCTTAAACTTAGACCTTTTTAATTTTAGGGAAAATTTTCAAAATATCAATATGTTAGAATTTAATGGGACCTCTTATCAACATTTTCAGTAGTTATTAATTAATATTTTAGTTTGTTATTCTTCTGATTTATGTATTTTTATTTATTTGATTTGAAAGAATACAATTATTTAATATCAGAAAGGAGAAATTCATGGGAGAGAATATTTAAAAATAAAAGAACATATCACATAAAATTCTTATCTGTTACAATTTCAAAAGTAATTGATTGTATTCATTCCAATCATCTATTACAATTTCAAAAGTAATTGATTGTATTCTTTCCAATATGTATGATATGCGAATCATTATGGTTTTCATGTTTGGATTTGTATAATGGCATTTGTATTTCTTTATTAGTTTGTATTGATTCTAATAAGTATTCCAAATGGATTTGTAGTTATATAAAAAACATATTTGTATCCGTATATTTATGTAAACTCATGTTCATTTAGAAAGGATACAACATTGGTTTGTATATTTTTCAAAAAACGTATATTCTTTCTTAAAATTCCAACAATATTTGTATTCCAATCATCAAAACATACCAATTTATAATCATAGTAACAATAAAAATTTGTATTTAAAAAAGAATTGTATTTCATGACAAAAAATGTATTTCTTATCTGTTATGTATTCCGGAAATATATTATATTCAATGTCTAATTTATAGAACATCTACTAAATAGGATTTCAAATTATTTTGTATTCCAAGCATTCAGCATACACCAAAATCAAAATAATTTATTCATTCACTGATTGTATCCCAAACATATTACATATTTAAAAATCTATTTTTTTACTTTGAAATATGACCGGTGATTTTGTACTTTCATCTCCTTTTGGTTCTTCTGCATGTGTGAAAGATGCAAATCATTGAAGAGATAACTAGAATTGTTGAATGTTGATGTCGTCCAACAAAGTGTGTTGGATAAGATATTGACCCGAAACTCCCAAATTGAATACCTCAATGACCATCTAACTTTTAAATTCAATATTCGGATAGTAGCTTGTGAAGATATTCAGGTGAAGATCCAACATACAAAATGCGATCCAGATTCATTTTTGAATAACTTTTTCAATACCTATTTTTGAATCACTTCCAAACAAATTAAAGAATCAGCAGTTAATGAATGCCTGATCGTTTTTATATTTCACCGACAATCTTAAAGTTCAATGAAATCAGTCAAATTCACTTTGAAATTCCAATCGATTATTTCAAAATTCTCTTCCTTGATGAAAACAATCGCAAATCAGTCGCATTCACTTCAGCCAAGGTTGAAAATCTTTTGATTGATTTGTTAGAAAAATGGAGGAATTTTATTTTAAAAAGACAAGATTTAAGTTACTTGAGGCTATGAAATAATGGAAGAAATCATGAGAGAGAAAGAGAAAAGATAAAATTTGGGTAAAAAATTTAAAGAGAAAGGTAGGTACTGGAGTCTTTTATTTTTTTCTTTCATCCTTAGTAAAAAAGTGGGTTCAATCTGAGAAATAAAAGGAAGGTAGATGAATTATATTATGATACACTTTATTGCTAAAATATTGACATTTTGATATTTTTAATAATTATTTTAAAGTGTAAATATTTTTAATAATTATGTTAGGAATTTTGACTAGTTAGCTAATTTATCCTTAATTTGTTAGATCTAGCTAGTTGAAATAAAAAGGTAAACAAATTAATGTAAACTTATTATCTATTTAATGGAGAAATTATTTGGGCAAGATAAATTATGTTGGTTGTTGAGTTTAAATAGTTTTTCTTTTGACATGTTGAATGGAGGAAAAACTACAAGAAAATTATAGTTTTGTTTCATTATTTTTTTTTGTGAACGTCAAAAGTAGACTTACAAGGAATTAGAGAAGCTTTATAAAAATTAGAGATGAAATTTATCACGACGAAGAAGATACAACAGCGTGTATAATTTTTTTTATTTTTAATAGGTAGTTCCTAAAGAGACGCGACCGAAGAAATAGAACTGTCTAAATGGACACAAGAGCTGAAGAAGAGGGTTTAAAGATAAAAATAAAATAGGAAACAAAAAAACCTAAAAGTACAAAGAAAAACATAAAAAAAAATTCCTTAATTCTAAGGGTGCCACATAGGCGGACCTAGAATTCTCATATATATATATATATGAGGTTAGTCCTTGGTCCAAATTGATTTCGAGAATCAAATGAGTTTCTCATATCAAAATATTTTGAATGATTAAATTTTGTGATTTATACAATAGTTTTTACATATATAAATTTATTTAAATTTTTTTGAATATTTTGTATTCAAATTCACGATAAAAAAAATATATGTACATAAAATAAATACTTTGTGGAAATGTGTAATGATAATGACTTGAGAAACATGGGAGAGAACATGAACAAGGTATAGTAATTGAGTATATAAATTTTATTTACAAATTAATTGGACTCAACTCTGAAGAATATTTTGCAATAAGTATCATATATAATTTTAATAATAATAATAATGACAATTACAATAACGATAACAATATATTTAGTGAAATTTCATTAAGTGAGGGTTGGAGAAGGTAGAGTGTATGCAAAATCTATCATTACCTCATGGAGGTCTAGAGGTTGTTTTGGGAAGACCCTCGGCTTAAGTGCATCAATCTCAAGTAAGAGAAGAAGAAAACAATAAAGAAAGCATATTAGTTCACACAAAAAACAGTTTAGTCCTACAAGATAGAACAATACTAGCACAAAAATAAAGTGATAATCTAAACACAATATACAACATATGTCGATAAATAATAAAAAAAATAAAAATGGCAAGACCACACTCTACCTCTACTAACCTTCTAACCTAGTATGCGACCTCCACTCCTTCCTATCTAAGGTCATGTCCTCGGTAAAATGAAGTTGTGCCATGTCTTGTCTAACCAATTCTCCCCAATAGTTTTTTGGCCAACCTCTACCCCTTTGCGTATGCCACTATCCAAAAATAGACGTGATGACACTTGTCTATTCCCGCAAAGACAAGTTAGCCTCAACTCAACGAAACGAAAGAAATGCGGAAAAAGAAACAAGAACAAGATAAAAGCAGAAAACTTAATCATTCTAATATACTCCCAAAACCTGATTGTCAAGTGTTCAAGTCACTAATACATAAAGTGCGGAAATGAAAGATAATTACAAGTCTCAATGTCTTTGTTGCTCAGAGAGAACAAACTAAGGAACAAGAAGGCCAATCGGGATGACAAACAACTACCTCTCAACAGTCATTCGACAAGCCTCAGAAATAGGAGAAAAAAGAAGAGCAATTACACGGTACCGGGCTCGTAACCTACACAAGTATAGAAGCAAGGAGTGAGTACCAATCAATACGGTACTCAACAAGTAACCAAATAAACAAGACAAACTATCTAGAAATTGATTACTCTTTTCATCCCAACCAAAACTTCTCAAACTACAACCTACATAGAAATTAGTCCAACCTAACAGTTTCACAATACACAGTTCACTAGGCTTAACCACATATAATAGTCACAACTCAACAACCAACATATATCAAGTATGTGAATTACAAGTAACAAGTAGATCAATCACAAGTAGAAAGTAGATCAATCACAAGTATCAAAATGTATCAAGTCACAATAGTAAACTCTTGCCAGAACCATTTTCCTTCGACACAATACCACTAGTTGGAACCATTCCCCTTCGATTTTATATCATATCACTAGTTGGAACCATTTTCCTTCGGCTTTATGTCACATTACTTATCAGAACCATTTCCCTTCGGCACATTATCACTAGCCGGAACCATTTCCCTTTGAATTTGTATCATATCTCTAGTCGGAACCATTTTCCTTTGACTTTATATCACATCACTAGCCGGAACCATTTCCCTTCGGCTTTATATCATGTAACTTGTTGAAATTATTTTCCTTCGACCTAATATCACATGTCTCATCACAGTACACAGTAACATTAATGCACATAAGCAATTTCACACCATAAAGAAGAGACAATAGTTCAAGTGATTCAAATCCACATTAATGTCATCAAAGCATTTCATCAACCAATTAAATAAGTTTCATAACAAGGCAATTCACAAGCATTATGATCAACACGTTGCCTTTTCAATAATTCTCTTTTTATTCATTAAGGTTAATCAAATGGAACAATGAACCCATCACCTCATTCTCATTACTCCCCAACACACATAATGAAGGGAAATGCACTATTCTACTAGATTTACAAGATTAAGGAGATCACTTGCCTCAATTCAATCAAATAGTCAATTCAAGACTTGAGTTTTCCCTTTCTGAACAACACCCAAAGCACGTGTAACTTATGTTCGCAAAAACAAATAAAAGATCAACCTTCTGAGGTCGATCTTTTGCAAATAAATAAATTATTTTATCTAAAAAAATCAATCTCAGGTGATCGATTTTGATATTTTATTTTACCTTTTAGAAAATAATTTTCCATGGTTGATTTGCATTTTTTCATTTTTTGGCGTTAACAAATCGACCTACAAAGGTTCGTTAGCATATTTCTGATTATTTGCACTTAAAAAACAACCTTCGGAGGTATACTTCTTTTTCTTTTATTTTTTTTTTATAAATTCTAACCTTGCGAGATCTGGATTTTTCGACCTCTTTTGAGGTCGTTTTTTTTAGGTTTTTTAGTAGTGGCAAGAGCTTAGTGTATTAAGTTGCCTTTTTTTTTATTTGAGAGTTTTCATATCAAAATTTATCTACACCAAAGAGAATATAATACAACATACTTACTACTATTGTCCGATTCACAAAAAATATATTTTGCTTACAAATATAGTAGATAAAATCTATTACAAAAAAAAAAAATCTACAAATAAGATCTAGGAGGAAGTAAAACCAACAAAAAAAAACTTCAATTTAGTGATGTAGCAGGAGAACGAAAAAAAAATGTAAACAAAAACAATGGAAAAAAAAAAGGTATCAAAAAATGATTAGAGAATATTGATTTTGACTAAATGACTCAACATATTTAGCCTTCAATTAATTAAAATGTGTGTCTTTGATTTCTTCTCGTAGATTTATATTGAGTTGACTTGTCACGGCATAATATGAATATTCATATTTGTCTATATTTTTATAGATTAACAATGAATTGATAAACTCATATTTATCAAATTGAAATATATGTGATCCAACTGATTGAAATATGAGCAAAATGACTGATCTCATAAATGTTGACTGAAATTGTTAGCTCTAGTAATAATTGTTTTTTAAGAGTACAAATACCTCAATCATGGAGTGATGTTATGATTGTTCAAATACCAATGAAGATAAAATAGTAAGAAATCTTGTATAATTAATGTTTTCAAAGGGTCGTACAAAATAAAATCATGATATATAATTTGATAGATCGCGCATTATCGGATCGAATTAACTAGATGCATGATAACTAATTGAAAACATAATGGATTAGATATTCCGCTTTTTATTTATTTTTTACTTTGGTTAGATAATTTGGGGGTGATCTTTATATTTATATATATTTTTAAAAAAATGGTACATAAAAAAAGATTTAATTAATTGTACTAATCGGAATAAATCTAACTCATTAAAATCCCTAAGATTTGGATTCGAATCCATAAATTTCCTTTTGTAGAATATGTTAGGTTATCCAAATGGCTATAAAAATCATCATAATTGAACTTAATTTACACCTCATAAGTTCTGAAATATCCATATTATAAAGTACTAAAAATAATATCACATTGAGTATTTTTCTTGATTTTGATCATTAATATGGAGATTTTCTTAGCCGTTTTGAATTTTTTTTGTATACATTAGGCATCATTCCCAATACCAAAAAGAGACGTAAAAAATATGGCTGAAAAATGTCTCTTAATGACATCTCTAGCAATTCTTGTCTGTCATCCAAGTACTACTATTAGATGCTTCAAGCCAAAGCCAAGTTCAACTAATTCTCCAAAGAAAGAAAAAAATCCACTTGAAGACAAAGGGATATCAAAATCAAGAAAAAGATTGGTGTTTAATTCTTGAACCAACATTTGTGACTCTCCAAGATTTAATGTGCATAAACCACTTAAGCTGTTAGACGATATTGTTGAAGGAAATCCTTTAAAAATCATAGTGGAAGATATTTTTCGATTCTAATAGAAGCATGGAATAGGATACAAAATTGAGAAAATTTTGAAAGTGAACCATAGTGAAAAGGTATTGGAAATTTTGAAGAATGCAAGAAGATATCGATGGATTCAAGATCTGCGAGAAGTTCTAATTAAAAAAGAGTAGAGAGAGTTTTCTACCATGGTGCAATGGTTACTTGTTCGTTAGGCCTTGACAAGTCAACAAGAATTTGTAGCAAGAAAACATGTGGTGTATGCAAAATCATAGGCCAAAACTATGGAATTCATGAGAAAATTAATTGGATTGAATCATTTTCTACTAGTTGTTGGAGTGCACATAGAAAAATTATGAAGCAATTTGGAGATGGAGTTTCAAAGAAAGCTATTATAATTTCAAGAGTGATTGCAAAATACAAAGAAGATAACAAGGGAGAAGTAAATATTTTGAATCCAAGGGCTATATTGCCTTGCTTTGTTATCATATATAGTTTATCTTAATATATAGATCAAAAGTATGCCACATAAGTTTCAACCTATGTTACTCAAACTCTTCAAAAATGTCAATTGTGCCTGTCGAATCCGAACATTTTTAAAGAATCCAATCAACATAGATTTCAACTATTTCCTTCATTTTAGAACTAAGAAAGTAGTTTTTTTACTTCCAATGATTGTTCTTTTCTTTCCATAGTGCGGACTTTATGCAACTCAATATGTGCATGTTCAATTCTATGAGTTAATAATGTGTAACACAAACAACTAAGTACTTACCGACTAGGTGAATTTAGAAATTTGAATTTAATGATTTTATAAATCATATGTGATTCATCTAGACCTTGTGCATAGCGGAAGCTTTGGTGCACCGTACTTCATTTTCTATGTTAAGATCATATCCATATTTATAAGTAGTAGTTCAAAATCAGTAGTAGAAGAAGCAATAAATTTAAGATGAAGACTCAAAAGGAAGAGTTCTTTTGCCGTAACAAAATCACGTATGTATTTAACGTATAACCTCAGCAATATCTTCCATCACAAATTTAGTAAATAGGTACTTCAATAATCGAGTACATTATTTTGAACAAACAGTTTGCAGTAAGTAGTGATGACAAGTACAATCCTGATTTTCAACTCAATTATTCATACCAAATATGTATGAATGCTACAAAGCTGAATGCAAGAAGAGAAGCTTTCTCCAAGAAAACTCCAAGGTCCTTTCTTTTAACAGTAAAATCAATATGATAAACATCGCTTTCTAAATAGAAGTTAAACTGTACAACTCTAAATGACCCGAGAAATATCCCAATCCGAAACAACATATGTACCTTCACATGATAGGGGTAAGGTTGCATACATACCACCCTCCCCAAATGTGAGATTACACTGGATCTATCCATCTTAACAATATCTTTTTTTTTAATTAAAGAGGGCTCAACGGCCCATTTTTTCATTAATGTAAAGCAGATTATTACAACTGCCCAAAATCCAACAGAAAAAAACATAAGAAGAAATATAAAACTAAAGAAAAGGAAAGAAATAAGAAGACACAACAAGAAAATGTCTGGTAATGTTCCATCAGATCTGTGCTCTCCTTGTTGGTTCCTTCCAACCTCAGCACATCCAAATGGAACCCCATTGGAGGTGTGAGCTCTCCGAATTCTTCAAGATTATTACTTCTGGTATTTGAGGTACAGCAAAGCACTGCAATATCATGTCAGCCCCCAATTCTCAGAGATCTGATTTATTGCCAAGTTAGACCAAGTATTGTATCCAACTTTTCGTTTCATATGTATCATCCTCTCTATTTCTCAAACTTATAAATGTATCCTTGATGTAGCTTATGTAAATATGTCATGAGACCCTTAATTCCGACCATAAGCTGAGAAAATTGTGTTTTGCTACTATCAATCATGATTTCTTTCCCTTTCTAGATCCCGATGGGTTGAGTCTCAAGAGACTAATACCACCATCTGAGATCAAAGATTGGGCGAGAAAGTCACAACTTTTAGCAGCTGAAAATCATATGAACTTGTGCAGATTACAAAGAAAAATTGGAGTCAGCAGCTTACCTTCCATCAAAACTAATGTCCTGATTTGGTATTAGGCGAACACCTCAATGCTCTCACCAGGTGCAAATACTCAAACCATTACGAAATTACTTCAGACAATAGTTAACGAATTTAGATACTAACAACCAACTCCCTTTTATTTCTACCAGAACTTGTAATCTGCATAAATATGTTATCAGTGCATTGATTCAATCTACTAGTCTTCTTCTAATGTGAGGAGTGCCACTCTTGTCCAAGTTTAGAATTCTCCGCCCTTCCATAGGAATGTCTTGGAAATGGCTAAATTGATAATCACATGCAAGATCAAAAACTAGGTTAGCAAAATAATCAGCTAGAGTATTTTCTTCTCGAAAGATATGTTGTACTCTCGCTGATAATGATCTCCTCAAATAGCTTATGGAATTGACCTCTAGTGTCACACTCCAAGGGACATCCCACCTCCCTTCCAAGATTTGTACCATGACCATAGAATCAGTTTCAATAATGACATGTGATAAATGATGCTCCTTACAAAAAAACAATCCTTCTCTAATAGCTCTAGCTTCAGCTACCAAATTAGAGGTATCTTGTATCTTGAATCCTTTAGCCACCATTAATGAACCAGAGGAATCTCTTATGCAAAAGGCCGCAGAGCTAGGTCCTGGATTACCCCTAGATGTACCATCTGTATTGCATTTCACCCAATTAGTAGGGGGAGGGATCCATCTCACAATGTTAATGCTACAGTTATTTCTATGCCCCTGTAAATCAGTAATGATATCCGGCCAACTGTTCCTTCCTATATCTCTTTTGAACCTTGTTTTGATCGCCTTCAGAATAATGTCATTAATCTCCCAAATGACCTTTCTTTCTGAGAATGAGCCACCATGTAAAATAGTGTTCCTTCTCTTCCACAAGCACCACAAAATGACAATGGGTACAACCTGAAAAACCACTTGAATTCTGTAACTACTATTAGAAGACCACCACCTTCTCACAGTCTGTTTCAGATTAATCATAGGACCTAAGAGACCATCAACTCTAGAATAATGATCCCAGATTCTGAAAGCTACCTCACTTTTTAGGAAAAGGTGCTCAATAGTCTCCTCCACTGGAATAGAACAACACATGCAATCCTGAGAAATGGTAGGATTCCAAGAGTGCATTAAACTTGCAACAGGAACTTTACCATTCCAAATTCTCCAAGCTAGATAGGAGAGTTTAAATGGTAATCCCTTAATCCATAAGAGATTCAAATCTTCATTCATGTCCGCCTTTTGTCTCAATTAACTCGAAAATTTCCTCTACTAGACTTAGTCCAGCAAGGCTTATCTGCTTCTTCACCTAGCTGCACATATAAAAAGTTAATTCTGATATGCTCCACAACATACTCAGGTAAGGCAGCTTCTAACGCAACAAATATTCCAACCCTCTTCTGTTAAGATCTCTCCAATGTCTCGCATAGGGTGACAAGTGTGCACATCAGACTGGCGCAAGTATAAGGGACCAAGATTGGTCCAGTTGTCATACCACTTATTAGAAGTACCTCCTTTAGGTTCCCACCACAAGAATTGTCTAAGCGCTCCCTATTCTCCAACATGTATTTCCAAACCTGAGAACCCCCTTTACATTGTACCGAAGTAGGAATTTGTTTCTTACAATACTTATTCCATAAGAAGTTAGACCACAAAGAATTTTGTGTCCTAAATCTCCACCAGAGTTTAGCGTACATTGTCTGAGAAACATCAAACATAGATCTAAAACCTAGACCCCCTTCCTGTTGGCAAACAAACCTTAATCCATTCAATCCAATGCTTACTTCACCTGATTCCTTATTACTCCAAAAAGATTTAGCAAAGATCTTGTGCAATTCCTTAATAACACATTTAGGAGGTGTGATAGCAGAAAGAACATAAATAGGGATGCTTTGAAGAACACTAGTGAGAAGAACTTCTTTACCACCAAATGAAGGCATCTTTCCTTTCCATGCTTGAAGTTTCCCTCTTACTCTATCAAACAGATCAGTGTAGTGTTCTTTCCTTTTTCTCAAGTGAGTGATAGGACACCCCAAATATTTCAAAGGAAAAGAACCTCTACTCATTCCCGTACATTGTTCCACTTGAAGTGAAATACCAACTCCTACATTCTGGTGCAAATAGTAAAAGCTCTTCTCTTTGTTCACTTTTTGTCTAGATTGCTTCTCATAATCCTGCAAGACAACCACGATTTTCCCCAAAGAATAATCATGGGTTGAACAAAAAATAATTGTGTCATTTGCGTATGCTAAATGATTCAAATTAGCACTCCACTTAGGCATCCCATATCCTATAAATTGGGGATCATCAAATAAGGAATTAAGAGCTCTAGAAAGAACCTCCGTTGAGAGTTAACAATATCATGTAGTCATGTTTCTTGAAATGAGTTTGTCTCCAAGCAATGTAACTTTCCAGCAATCCACTTGTAGCATAAATACAGAAAGTTTTTTCAGTACAACTGCAATTTGGATAAGCAAAAAGATGAGAAAAGGCAGTGAAAAAATATAAGTATTAACAATAACCTTGTCTTCTGCATTCTTTCCCCATCCCCTTCTCTCCCTCTTGGCACAAATTGACAAGGGAAAGAGAACCTATGCTGCTCGGACTCTTAAAAAATGTCGCCAAGTGCGGGAGCGTGTTAGATCCGACATGAGCTGTAGCATTTTGGAGAGTCCGAGCAACATAGAAGAGAAGCAGTTATTCCAAATTACAACAAGGTGCATCAAGTAAAAGTTTCAGGTTGCAATGACAGCATGGGTGCCAACTCACAGCACAATGGAAAGTGGAAGAACTAAGAATAGCTGAAATAAGGATAAGATTGGACTTGGAGAGAGTATTTACTAAATGAGCCTACACAGAGGTACAGTTCCCAGAAGGGGGGCGGAAAGGATGACTAGAACAATGGCTGAGGTTCCAATTTACTTTGGATTCAAAATTGATATACAACATTTAAAAGCTAAGGATGTGAATGGCACGTGTAGAAATGAAAACTAACAAAACTAGAAAATACTGCCTCGATTGGTGGTATAATTCATTGCTCATCAAGGTGAGTGGCACAAACAGATATTAATCAACCAAGAATTCAAAAGAAAAATAAAGAGAAGATAAAAGCAGCAAGCATCATATTTGTTCTACTCCGGTATCAAGGCTACTGAAAGTAGACTGCAATGGACATATATTTGCTACATGTATGTTCAAATTGTAGCCGATGAAATCTAAGTTGAACAGGACAAACCTTGGAATTTGTTGTCTTCTGTAATTATTCCAAGTGTTTCTACGGTCTCACAAATCATGATACCACGTACACCAATAAAGCCTCCTATAGTGCACTGAACAACTGCAAGCAATAAATGTCACGATGTTTTCAGAAACAAAGAGTTGTATTATCTGTGTATGTGCCACACTGTGCAAGAGCTAAACAGTGAAAATTTTATCTATCAAAATTCTATTATTCAGGCTTTAGATAAAGATAACCCCTTGTCATAATTTAGCTCATCACAAAAAAAAAATGCTTAGATCCTTATAAAACATTAATGACAGGAAAGAATCAGCGAGTAATAATATAGCATTTTCTTGTAATAGTTTTGAAAGGTCTACCTAAAAGAGTTAAAGAGGAGGAGAGGTAGTTTATACTTCACCTAGAATAAGTGCACCATGTAAGTCTGCATTAAGAAGACATTGTGATAACTGATTTTTCCTGCAAGACCAATACTGCAGGTGGGAGACATACATGTCAATTGTTTATCAGAATCACTAGAGAAAAGGCCTATTTTAAAAAGACTAAACCATTAAAGAAGTGATGAAACAAAACGCTAACCCAATATTCTTTACGAGTTTTTTCACGTAGTCTTTCCACTTATCATGCATTGGCTTGAATATGTCATAGCTGCAGAACAAGCCATAAAAGAGTTTTCAGAACAAGAGATGCATATAAAAGTGAAAGGAGATAATATCCATGCGGTAATCATCAACTGTAAGTATCTAGGAATATTTGGCTCTATCTGACCCCACAGTACGCAAGCCCTAGAAAAAATTATATTTTTCACTGCTGATCAAGGTGAAGCATCTAACAAGTAACCCTATTCCTAGAACACTAGATGAACAACATAGCTAAAAAGTCAAATAAGCAGACAGATGAATTTGATCATTTGGCAATTGAATTTTATGCAGCAGAACCACAGGGTGTAAGATATTCATTTTGGGCCTTGACTTTCTAGATAAGCAATATCTACCATAAACAACATAGGGGAGAAGAAATAGCAGCCTATTCATCTTTTGTCCTCTCAAGGATAACTGTGTAGATAACTGCCACATCAGATCAAATGATATGGAGGCCATGATAGATTTTTTTAGATCATTACACAGTATGCAATACTGCTACTCGTAAATACTCACAGCACCTTCTGATTGCTGGTCATTCAATAAAATACCTTTCACAATATTTAAAAAATAACCACAATAGATAAAGGACGACAGATATCACATGCCACATGAGATTCAGTGTAGCAGTTAATCTCTTAATCAAGATCATCACATGAAAAGGTCATCTTTCTGAGAATAATTCAAACCAATTTCTTTTTCGACGAAAAAAAATGCGTGAATTATTCTTAGAAGATGACCTTTCCATATGATGACTCTTAATAAATAATCTCACCACAATTGAATCTACAAACCACCATTAGACTTCAACATTCAACTTCCGACATAGTAAGACTCATCTAGTCAAACAGAAGAGAAAAACCCGCAGTGCACTTAGCAAGATTAAAAACTACACATACTTCCTCACAGAGAATGGCAGAAAGTTTTAAAAAGGCAATCTAACTCTTTTACACAAAAAAGTAGGCAGAACTCACTTATGGGACTCTTGACGGAAATCAAATGATCCAAACTTCTTATGTTGCTTTATGGACATATGTCTTTTAGATCTCTTTGACTGTCTCTGCAAAGCCCAACTACGAGCTCCAGTAGGCAGTAGCAATGCTGCTCTTTTGCACAACATTATCAAGAAGAATCCAGTTATCAACTTTCACATTTTTTGACCCCTGAATATATTTCTGAGCTGAATCACCATGTTGGAGAAGATCGTGCAAAACATCATTAGCAGTCATGTTTTTACAACAAATCTGCAACAAGCAAATGGGATGAGTAATGAAGAAGTTACTAATTAATAGTGAGCATACTTGAAGCATTATATTGATCACATTTATTCTTGCCTCCGTGGTAATTTTCAGAAGATTATCATCTACTGAATGGGATATCTGAATGTATGCTGGATTATTCAGTTCAACATCTACGTGACAGGACAAAATTTAGCATCCTGGATTTTAGTCACATGTATACCTTTCTATGGATAAAATTCAAGAGAAGCATACAGAGGAAAGGTTGTACCTTGAGCAGATGTATGGCCAGAAAAAGATATATGGCCTACAAATAAACCAGGAAAATATTTGGATGAGATAAATTAATAAGGGTTCATTTTATTTTTATTTTTTGAAGAATGAAATCAAGAGGGATCACATCAAAATGGTTTACTTACATTACTAGAAATCACCAACTGTTACACTTCTTTTGGATGCCAAAAGTTTGCAGATAAATCAAAGAGAATATCAGAAAAAAAATACACGGTTTAGCATGAATTAAGGGCTCTTAAAACTTCTAGACTACAAATTCACTCTACACTTTATTGCATTGTCTTCAACATTTTCTACAATGCAAAACATCTGTGCAATTTCCTTATCTAGTGGCTAGAGAAGTAGCGCAATGGCATTGACATTCAATGAGTTTGGTAGTCCATTCATAATAACCAAGGAAAAAAAAAATAGAAAGCCATATTAAGTGGTGTTGATGCTCAAAAAGCCAACATTTCTTTTGAAAAAGTCATAGCTCCCACTCTCTCTACTTCTCTTGGAATTTGGTAGAGCTGTCAATATGGGCTAGTCCACCCCATCCGGGCTAACCCATACAAGCTTTGACGTTTTACGGGTCAGGCCGGGCTAGCCCATTTTTGGTGTGGGCTGAAAAACGGTCGGCCCAACCCATAAGTACGTGGGCTACAGGCATGCCGGGCCAGCCCACTTTTTTTAAAATTATATTTTTTTTATAATTATTAAAATAAATTATAAATTATAATTTAAAAATATTATCATAAATATCGACAAAACAATATTACATCATGTTAATGTTACTACTTGTTAATCAAATCCACAAATAAAATTATCTTTATAATATTTATTAAGGTTTTTTCAAATAAAAGTACAAATATATAAATAGAAATATTAACCTAATTGTTTTGTCACATTAAAACACAAAAAATGTGACAATATTCCAACCATAAAAAAGTTAAAAATAAACTCCTTAAAAAAATCATGAAACTTATGGCATATCTAACACATCATGAAATCTATGGCGTATCCAACACTTCATGTCATCTTCATAAAGCATATCTGAATCAGCTTGTGGCAAGGTTGTCTTAACATCTTCATTTTCATCTGCAATTTATATGCGGTTTCAATTAGTTAAATATTAAATAGATTTTGAGTTTGGATTCTCTTTGATTTTAAATTTTAATATTATATTATATTTTTTTAATTATTTTTATTTGGCCCACGGACCAGCCCTACCTATATTTCTCAAGCCCCACAAATCAGCAGGCTTATTCAGGCCGGGCTAAAAAGCCCTTTTCTTAAATGGGCTCCAAAAATCTTAGCCCAGCCCTATTAAATCCCGGGTTAAGTCAGGCTGGCCCAACAGGCCTAGCCCATATTGACGACTCTAGTATTTGGTATTAAGGGCATAGTCAACATGCTTTACTTAAAAAAAAAAAAAGGCATAGTAGATATGCTTCAGAACCCTGATGGCAATGTCGCTATCAGAAATGATGGTGCAACCATGTTGGAACAGATGGATGTCAACAATCAAATTGCAAATATGATGGTTGAGTTGGCGCAGAGTCAACATAACAAAGTTGGTGACAGAACTATTGAAGCAAAGTCAGTTCTAGAACAAGCGGAGAAGTTGTTAGAACGTGGTATTCACCCTATTTGAATCACAGAAGGATATGAATTGGCTTCAATTATAGAAGTTGAGCATTCAAAACATATTGCACAGAAAATTGAATTTGGTGAATAAGTTTGAACCTTTAATTCAAACTTGGAAAACTACTTTGTCATCTAAGATAGTGAACAGATGCAAGCATTGTGCTGGATTAAACTTTAAAAAACTAATAATCTATGAATCACAATAACTTGAGATATCCTTTGAGAAAGTCATAGCGAAATAAAAAAACGAGCATCATATAGCAATAGTGCCACTTATTGAAACAGTGGAAAGTATCTAGTATTTCATTTGAGAACAAAGACCAGAAACCAGTTTTAGCTAATCCCAGATAAAGATAGTATCAATTACTGTTACAGTTAAACTTGAAATTCGTTTAAGAAAAAAGAGAAAACATAAAATTCATAAAAAAATTGGAACATAATTCCACCTAAAGTGCAGATCAAGGAGAAGGTTTGCAGTAATTTAATATCCAGGCATAAAATACAAAATGCGTCGAATTCACAGTAAATTACCCTGTATATACAATTAAAGCTAAAATCATTTTTTATCCCCTTGGCCTAATTCTTCATATTGTTCACCCTTCATTGAAAACTCTAACTCCGCCAGCATAGTTGATTGATATTTATTAAAAACTAGTGAAACAAAGAGGAAAAGATAAAATATGGAACCTTTTTTGGATGACGGAGCTGAGGAAGGTGTCGTTGATTTGAGCAGTGAAGGCAAAGAATTGATACGCTGGGAGGTGAGTCCAATGTTGTTTTCAGCTAGAGTTTTTGTCGTAGTAACACCGATTTTCTTGTTCTTGTGTTGTTGATGATGAATTTCAGCTTTTGCTTGAGTGAATCTTCGCTCTAATGCCTCCATTGTTCGTTTCGTTTGTTGTTCGGACACTGTTTCATCCACCATTGTTATGCTCCCCTCTCTCCTTCAAGCTTTATATTTGGGAATACTGATAATAACTTAGGTGTGTTAACAATAACAAAAAATAAGTAAATTGTTTAAATTAGAATGTTTGTGGGTCAATTCACTAAAATGGGCCAAGATTCAAGCCAGCGATTCTTATATGATTTGCACAAGTTCCTTTTCATTTTTTTTTAAGTATCTTTCACATATAGCAAACATAAAAAACAGATTTGTATATTATAACTATAGTTTACATAATTGCACTCCATAGCAAAATTTATGTTTGCTATGGAGCTTTTGATTTGTATAATTCGCTAGATACATTTAATTTTATACAAATTATTCAGTTTTGTATAAATTCATTTATACATTGTAATTTGTATAATAAGATCTGTATTTGTATAATTATAAGTGTATATGACGAAAATATATATATTTGTATTTGTATATACACTTTTTGCTCGTTTCATACAAATACAAACACATTTTATACATTTGTATACCGAATGGGTAATTGTATATCGAAAATGACTAATTGTATACCGAATCAGATGATAAAAAATGGGATGTTTGCTGCGAATTACAAATAAAATAAACTATGACTATAACATTTAATTTGAATTAATAGTTTGCTATTTCATATAATTTTCCCTTTTTTTTAACGAAAACTACCCAATTGAACTAATTAGGCAAAGTATTTACTCATATCAGACCTAACTCAATACATTTACCCTAATTGGACTCACAGTCCAAACTATTACTTGAGTGTCTTCTTGTTCTATTCACTGAATCACTGTTTCTTCATCTTTTATGCCATCAAAGTATATATATACTCTAACTGAATCAAGCAACAGTTAAATAACTGAGTAGTATTTTCACTAAAACATTATTTCTTCCTCTTGATACCATCTGAGTATATTTATCATAGTATATATATATATATAAACTCTGATGGTATCAAGCAGTAAAAGCGCAATAACAATTAAAAATATGGGGTATGAAAGTAAGGGATAACCACTTGTAAATAATTTCTCTTTTTAGGGTATAAGTGTTTTTATCCCTTTTTTTAACCCCCTCCCTATGAGCTTTCTTTATTTTATTCCTGGTTGACTCGAACCTACAACCTTAGAATTGAAAGTGGAGGGTATTTATCATTTGAACATTCCTATTCTCGTTTGTGAGAGTTAGCATGAAACACTTAAGATTCTTTTTCTAAATATATGTTTTATTTTCTTTTTTAGAATGTCTCTTTTCTAATCATTCTAGACTGTGGCAACTTCAAATTCATACTTTTTCAGTAACACAATTACAGGAAGTTCTGAACATATACATAATCTTGATATCTAATTGAATTTTACTGTGTTTGGAATAATTATTTATGTTGAAATATACTGCTTGAGTAAGGAAGGATTTTCCATGACTGAAAATTATTACCTATAAAAAATTTCTTAAAAAAAGCTTCATGTTTATGTGAAAGAGAAATTTAAGACTTTAGACACAAAAAAAGACCACAATTCAATGGATTGGCATACTACCTCTACAATATTTATTTTGTTGGTTGTTCATTAATTTTATCTAGCTTGTCATAAAACTATATATATACACAAGGCTATAAGTGATACTTTTTCACATACATACCAATTAAAGCCTGTTTTCAATTTCTTGCAGCACTCTTACTATCTAATTCCTCCAAAAATAGCAGGGATTCAGGGGTGGCTCAAGGGTAAAGCTTGTAAAGTGTCTGCTTTAGACTCCCAAAATTTTGAGACCCAAAAAAATTTTAGTAGTGAATTTTATGATTTTAATTTCACTTAAAACAATATTGAATATTATATATATAAAAAAAAAAACTACTTACTTTTTATCAAGAATATTTTAGAACTTTGAATTAAATAATTAATAAATAATTTTTTTTAAAATCAACATCCAATGTGATGTATTGCAAACAAATGTCTAACCTCTTATTGACTAGAACTAATCATTATGCTTATAAACAATAATATTATTATGTGAATTTATACACTTACTTTTAAGAATATGCACTAAAAATAAATAGTATACCAGAACCAAAAAAAAGAATTTAAAATTAATAATATTTTTGTGAATGTATTTATATACACCGAAAATTACTTATAAATATTGTCCCAGAACCATTCCAGACAATATTTGATTTGCTACCATTAATACCAAAGCAATATACCTAAATGCAACCTAAAATTTGCAGTCAACCTATAATTAGGATAACAACGATTTCAGCCTTTGCTCAAAAATTAAATAAACACAACAAATAGCACAGTCGAAATCAGTTAATAACGCACAGGGCCTTTTCACTTCCATATTGTCAAATTTAGAACTGATTAATGCCGAGAAAACACGCACTTACTATTTTCACTTTCAAATATCAAATAACATGATAACTGATCCAAATTTAATATAAATATGCGATAATATAAACACATGTGTGAATGATTGACGATGGATATAACTAATGGAGCACGAAATCAGGTGGTGGAACCAAGAGAAGCAGGGAGAGTGATAACTATGTCTTTTTCAAAAGAAATGTTGGATGTTTGAGCATCAAGGCCTCTTAATATGGTTTTTTGTTCTTGTTCTTTGGTTATTATGAATCGACTACCAAACTCATTAAATTCAATGCCATTGCGTTGCTTCTCTTGTCATTAGATAAGGATATTGCGCAGATGCTTTCGCATTATAGAAAATCTTACCCATGCCATACTAATTTCATCATTTATACTCCTCAATTGACAGAAATCCCCAAATTGACTCAAATTAACTCGAATTTTTAAAATAATTCATTCCCCATTTTAAACCCAATGCGTAGACTCTCTCAAATTAACTCGAATCCTAATCGCATAATCAATCCTTCCATCATTACACAGACCACCAATCAACATATTATAAGTCCAAACATCAGGCAAAATATTGTTCTGCGTCATTAGCACGACAATCTAAGCAACATACTTCAACCACCCAATTTACAATAACAATATACCAAAATATTATATGTATTCCTATTCGACACAAGACATTTACCTTTCATAACCAACAACAAATCCCTAACCTCATTCAACCTACCTTTCTCACACAACCCATCCAATATAGTATTATAAGTTACATTATCCGGCACATATCCAAACTCACTCATTTTATTCAGTAATTGATTAGCATCCTTATACTTGTAAACTAAACAATACCCTTTAATCAAAATATTGATAGTAATTGTAGTTGGCACCAAACCAAGTTTAAGTGCATCGTTATACAGATCATTACATAAAAATAGAGAGTGAGTAGAAGGGTACTTAACCAAAGCACGAATCAAAGTATTGAAAGTAATGATGATAGGGCAAAGTCAAAGGCGCTTCATCTTCTTGAAAATCTAAACAGCGAGATAGGGTTTGGAAAGAATGGAGTGGTGATAAGAACGCTATCAAAGTCACTACATCCAATACTAAATGTCAGCGATCGTTCAATAGTAATATTACCCAACTAGTGAGTTCGAATCGAGTCCCAAGAGAGTGGTTTGTAATCGAGAATCAATAGAAAAGTAAAAACATGCTCAAATCAATCATAGCTAAAAACATAATTCAAGTTTGGGGGTAACACAAGTGTCAAATATCAAGTGGGGGGTTTTTGTAGTTAATTATCAACTAAAACACCAAATAATATGGAAATAGGAATATGGAGACGGGATTCTTGGGATGTGATAAGATTATGGGCTAAGGTAGACAACTGGGTAATTGCAACTGATAGTAAATTTGTTGTAAATCATTGACTAAGCTAGACTTTAGTGGGGGCAAACTTTCTCTCGAACAATTTACCCCGAATCAAATTGGTTTCTCTCGAACACCAATAAGAAGCAATTAGAACAACCTTCACTTTTGCCCATTCACTCTCTCAAGCTGAATGTGTGGAAAAGGGTTTAGGATTCACTCTCTCGAGCTGAACCCATGACAACCCAATACCCACAGACCATCAATTCAGTAATCTTGGTTTTAAAACTTCTCTCTCTCGCAAGCCAAAAATACGAAGTTAAGATTGTATATGCAATTACAACCCATTAAATTCAACCACAATTACTGAACGAAATCACTTTAAAACAACAAATAAACTATCAATTAACAATACCCAACAGTTAAACTAACCCATAATCATACCCCAAGAATTGGGGTTTTAGCTAGACATAGTAAAAAGGTAAAAATCGTTACCAAGTTGTGTTTCCATCAACTGGGTCAGATTGATGTAGTCTTTACAATGGTCTAAGATGAAGAATCGTCAACACCCACTTCCAATTTCTTAGAAATGGAAATCTTCAAATCTTCAAAGCTAAGGAAAAATATTGTCTCTCAAAACTAAGTTTTAAGACTACTTCAAAAGCTGAATAATACTGAATAATTCTAAAATCTGATAAAATTCAATCCAAAATTTCATACTATACTAAAAATTCAAACAAGTATTTATAGTCACCGAAAATGATGCTGCGAAGGACCAGTCGACGCAGTTAGTCGGAATCACCGATCCACTCGACAATCCGCCCTTTGGTCCATTCCATCGCCTTTATGCTTTAGCCTTCAGCATCTTCGAGTTCTGTAACTTTGGGCGATCTAGCACTGCATCGCGAAACCGTTCGGCGACATGCCGAGTGCTTCTTTCTATCACTGACTTGATTTTCTCCTTCAGGGCTTGGCACACTGGAACATTAGGCGAGACCAAGGCCGTTCGGCGACTCGTCTAATGGTTTAGGGTATCCTCAGGCCTTCTTTTCTTCATTCTTTCAGCTGCCTTGTTCTTTTTTGCTCAATAGTGTCCATGTTTTGTCCCAAAGTCCAAATACCTGAAATTCAAGGATTTACATCAGTTATTGGTACAAAATATGCAATTGAGGACACTAAATCTATTAAAATAAAGCCCTAGATGAATCCAAATCGTGGACTCATCAACACCCCAACTTAAACGTTTGTTTGTCCTAAAGTATAACTCAAGTTCACTAGTTCAAAAAGGATGTCTCAAACAGTGCTACACAAGACTCAATCGTGAATGCACACAAAAGACTCAACTACTCATGAAAGGATCAATTGTGCACTCAAAGATTCAAGTTATGACTCACCATTACCAAAGAAGCTCAAGCTCACAATACTTGCTTCAAATTCAAGTTCAAGCTCAACAAAAGTGTTCAAATGTGCTCACACAAGGAATGATTCCATATTCACACATAATGGTTCAATAAGTTAAAGCTCTGAAATCAAATGCAACGCTCACACTCACAAAGATGAAACACAATGCATGATTTCACCCATAGGTTTCCCGTATTTTCCGACCAACACTTGTTTCAGCTCACTCAAGAGCAAAAAGGTCTTTTGAAGGCTTGTAACGGGGTTGAGTACAAATGTAATGGTCATTTTGGCTCAGTGACTTCTATCCTCATAAAATGTGGTGTGAACAACACTTTCTTTCCTCTTCTTTCATCATTCTCATTCATGCTAAAAAATCGCACCATTATTCATCTTCCATGGATTGTTAGGACACCCCATTTTCTTTGCATTTTCACAACTTTTTCATTCTTTTCTTCTTCTTCTTTTTTTGTACGTAGGGGTTCCATTCTTTCTCAAACCATGGGTAAAAGGGGACTTTCTTGCACTTCTTGATTTACCTTCTCTTTTCACCACACCCTAAGTTGGCTATTCAAACAAACCACATCTCATGAGGCTTAAGGGTGAAGGGATAAAGAAAGGTTATGTTTTCATCAAGTTTCTTCCAAGAAAAGGTTAAGGCTCAAGGGGTGCTCAAATGAGGTTCACACACTCACAAGGTAGGCCATAAAAAGAGGTATAATGTCAAATTGTTTCACACTCTTTTAAGTTGCCTAAGATCATCTCAAGAGTTTGCATCACTTAGTCAATCGGACCAACGGAGAAAATTCTAGGTGTCATCACACATGGTTCACGGTAAGCTCATCACACAAGGCATTGACACCAATGTCAAACAAGACTCTACACTTTCGCTAGTGTGCAACGCTCATCACAAGAGACTCAATTTGATACTTGGCTAATCACAACGAGATGCAAAGAGTTCACATATTGTCTATGCAACTTCAGTTGGCCTCATCGTAGCTGCACATTCATGTTTGTTCGATTATGAGCACTATTCAAGTCATCGATATTGATCAAGATCAAGACTCAAATTTGCAAAAGAACAACTACATTCAAACACATACAAGAGGTGGCACAATTTTTTCCCGGAAGGGTCCAAAAATCATTTACAATTAAAACAAGGAGCCACAAGCTCAATCATCCGCAAAAGCAGTGTAAAAACACAATTTTAGCTCAAAACCCAAATATATAAATAAACCAAAGTTACACAAAAGGTGGGCCTCACCCCCACCACAAATAAAGTCATTTGTCCTCAAATGCAAATAAGATCAAATATCCACAAGTTGAAGTAAAGAAAGACAGAGGGAGGTAAAGAATGGGTCATGTCTACAAAGCGCTCCATCTGTCTGGGCATAAGTGCCTGGTGTATTAGTCTAGACTTGGGGCGCAGTACCTGGAGTCACCTCAGAAATAGCAGCAGTACCAGACCCACTAGGAGCTGCCAAGGGTGAATCCGCCAAAAAGGTCTGCACAACTGCATAGAATCCTCGGGCCCATGAAGGAATATAGGGACCTCGGGGAGTAGTCTCCCTATCAGAAATGGGCCTCTTGTTCTTGCCTTTATCTCCAGGTGGAGGTTCTTGTCTTCCCTTCTTGGGGGGATTTGACCCCCCTTCATTTATTGTGATATCCCGTGCTCTTTTTCGGGGTGACATGTTTCTCCCAGCAACTTTTGGTCTAGTCATGTTTGCAAAGAATCGAGAAAAAGATAGAAAATATTCAAACAAAAGCACAGAAAATCAATTGCAGACAGACTCGCCGAATCGCTTTGGCGAGCTAGATCGGCTTGCCAAAAAGATTAGCTCTAAAGTTTTAGCAAGTTGGCGATGGGAAGAGCCTTTCAGTGAATCGCCGACAGCTTTCGGTGAGCAAGTGCTAGCCCGCCGAAAGTTACAGTGCAAAAAGGGCTCAAGGGTGAATACAAAAGGCGATCAAGAAGACTTTCGACGTGTTGCCAAGTGCCTTCGGCGGCCTCAGGCTTCTCGCCAAAAGTTACAAAACCCAACATCAAATATAGCATGAAATTAAAGGCGAGATGGGGACCTTTGGCGAATCGCCGAGTGATTCGGCGAGCTCGACCCAACTGCCAAATGACCCAACGTGCCTACTTTCAACCCAACTTCTCGAATTCAACCCCGCAACCCCCGAAAACAAAATCAAAGCATGCACAAATCAAATTAAGACTAGACCCATAGTACCCATTACCCCGGGATATTCAGACTTCTCCCGATTTTGCAAAATTTGTCTAATTGACGACTTTTGCCCTTTAAAAGGATGTTACTCGCTCTATCATTGGGTAAATTACATCATTTGACATGAATACGGGCTACTTAGACTTCACCTAACCAAACTAAACAACATGCAAGAACAACCCCACAAAATTTAATTCATTTCAAAGCACAAGAATACAAGATTACACAATCAAAACATTACAGGCAAGATTATCAAATTAAAATAGGCATTCAAACATTCTAATCCTATCAGAGAGGCCCAACACACATCAACAAGATAATATTATTTGCAAATGAGTACAAATTCCCAAAAACTAACTCGGGGTTCGAAAAACCAACCTTTAATGCAGAATAATCAAGACTGGAATGTTAGGCGGCAATGTAATCCAAATCCTAGCACAAATCAACAACCAAAATATGGTAAAAGTGCGAAAAATATAAAACCTAAAGTGCAGGTGTGAGTTTGGGAAGTTTAAAAGTGAGGGAAAGTGAAATAGTTTGAAAGTTTAAACCTTTGGCCTTAAAAATCGTCCAGTTCTCACCCATTCTCCGACATTAGTCGTGCTCGCCGAACCACTCGACGCACACCGAGTAGCCACTTACCTCCCTGAGTTTTACAGGACTTCCAAACGGCGAGCTAGATCAAGATCGCTGACCTGGTTGGCGATTTGCCAATAATTTCTTGGGCTCGCCGAATTTTACAGATTCCAAGATGAAGCTGTCTTGAGTCCAACGGCGGTCTAGGTCGGGGTCGCCGACCTCTTCGGCGATACGCCAACTGGAACTTTAGCTCATCAACCTGCATTTTCAAACACTTTCCACACTTTAACCTGCACAATCAACACACCATTATTTCAAACTCTTAAAAACAAAGAAAAATAAAACTTGGGTTGCCTCCCAAGAAGCGCCTTAGTTAACGTCATGGCACGACGCAAGTCCTCATTCAAACCTCATTCTTAGGGTTTGCCATAGTATCACTAGGCAAACCCTCTTGCTATCTCGGGTTGAGAAGAGACGACATATGACCCATTTGGGTCTCCAACTACTTGATCGACACTGAATGGGAGGTGACGGTCTGGCTAAGGGTAGACACATCTTCTTTCATTTCTTTTAAAAATCTTGTATGACCCTTCAACTTTGTTGAGGATACGAGAAAACATATCCTCAGACTAACCACCTTTCGAATCCTTTGGCTTTTGGCGCTCATGGGGAGGCACGTACATGTCCTTCTCCCCATCCTTCCAGTTAGGATTTCGGTCTCTCCATTCTCAGTCACGATCTTTCCAGCCTTCATCTCTGTTCTAACCTTGGTTACCACCCTGTCTAGGGTAATTTGAACGATAACCACCACCTTGGTTGGCCAGGAAATTCACATTTTCATTGTACAAAGCTTTAAACTTTGCCTCCTCAGGATTTGCACACCCGACACCCACGACATTGACACTCCGAGCACTAGCTCCCATGACAATTTTGGACAAAATGTCAAGTTGTGTCATGATCTTGGCAATGTTCTGGTCCCTCATTGGTCTTTCTCCATCTGCTCATTGGTTAGCTTGAATGTGAGAGGAGAGACCTGATCTTCACGGGTGTACCATGCCCAATTGATTTTAGTCATGACATCCAAGAGCTGAGTTGCTATTACATAAGGTTGTTGCATCAAACCTCCCGGAGAAAGTTGGTCAGCAACACCTTTGTTTACCGAGTCTAGGCTCCAGTAAAAGTACTAGAGCAACAAGTTGTCCGGCAAGCCATGAGTTGGGCATTGAAGCACCAACTTCTTGAATCGCAATCAAGTTTCATGAATTGCCTCGCCTTCCAACCGTTTAAAGCTCTGAATGCTATCCCGAAGAGTCATCATCTTCGAAGGAGGAAAAAATCACACTTGGAATGTTGTGACCAACTCCTCCCATGAAGTGATTGATTCACGTGGCAATTCAGCCAGCCACTTACACGTTTCTCCCATTAAAGAGAACGGGAACAACCTTAACCAGACCGATTTTTGGGAGATATTCTTGAAAGAGAAGGGTCCACTAGCATCAACAAAATTTCTAATGTGCTCATGGGGAACCTCATGAGCCAAACCGAACAGCCCCTTCAATTGCAAGAGCTGCAACATAGTACTTGTGATGTGGAACACTGCATTCCCTTCGGTCGGAGGCAAGCGAATGACACCAATATCACTCATAAGATGGGGGTCATTAACATTAGGCTCGTTGACATCGTTAAGGTTACCGATGTCATCTTGGTGGCCTACGTGGCTACCATTGCTGCCATTAACACTCATGCTTCCTGTTTCGATACACAAACAAGCAAAACAAAACTACAAATTAAATAAGTACATCTATAACTAACAAGAGTAAAATTTAACTTAACTAATGATTCTCAAGTAGCACCACTCCCCGACAGCGGCGCCATTTTGATAAGAACGCTGTCAAAGTCACTTCATCCAATACTAAGTATCAGCGATCATTCAACAGTAATATCATCCAACTAGCGAGTTGGGGTCGAGTCCCAAGGGAGTGGTTTGTAATTGAGAATCAATAGAAAAATAAAAAACATGTTCAAATCAATCATAGCTAAAAACATTTACGAACAAAAACATAATTCAAGTTTGGGGTGACACAAGTGTCAAATATCAAGTGGGAGTTTTTGTAGTTAATTATCAACTAAAACAGCAAATAATACGAAAATACGAATATGGAGACGGGATTCTTGGGATATGATATGATTATGGGCTAAGGTAGACAACTGGGTAATTGCAACTGATAGTAAATTTGTTGTAAATTAGTGACTAAGCTAGACTTTAGTGGGGGTAAACTTTCTCTCGAACAATTTACCCCGAATCAAATTGGTTTCTCTCGAACACCAATAAGCAGCAATTAAGAACAACATTCACTTTACCCCATTCACTCTCTCGAGCTGAATGTGTGGAAAAGGATTTAGGATTCACTCTCTCGAGATAAACCCATGACAACCCAATACCCACAGACTATCAATTCAGTAATCTTGGTTTTAAAATCTCTCTCTTGAGTAAGCCAAAAAGATGAAGTTAAGATTGTATTTCCAATTACAACCCATCAAATTCAACCACACTTACTGAACGAAATCACTTTTAAACAGCAAATAAACTATCAATTAACAATACTCAGCAGTTAAATCAACCCATAATCACATAATCACACCCCAAGAATTGGGGTTTTAGCTAGACATAGTAAAAAGGTAAAATTCGTTACCAAATTGTGTTTCCATCAACTGGGTACGATTAATATTGTCTTTACAAATGTCTAAGATGAAGAATCTTCAACACCCACTTCCAGTTTCTAAGAAATGGAAATTTTCAAATCTTCAAAGCTAAGGAAAAGTATTGTCCCTCAAAACTAAGTCTAAGACTCTACTTCAAAAACTAAATAATTCTAAAATCTGATAAAATTCAATCCAAAATTTCATACTAAACTAAAAATTCAAACAAGTATTTATAGTTACCGAAAATTATGCTACGAAGGACCAGTCGGCGCAGTTAGTCGGGATCGCCGATTCACTCAGCGATCCCCCCTTTGGTCCATTCCATCGCCTTTATGCTTTTGCCTTCAGCTTCTTTGAGTTCTGTAACTTTGGGCGATCTAGCAATGCATCGCGGAACTGTTCAATGACTCACCGACTGCTCTTTTCTATCGCTGACTTGATTTTCTCCTTCAGGGGTTGGCACACTGGAACATTAGGCGAGACCAAGACCGTTTGGCGACTTGCCTAATGGTTTAGGCGATCCTCAAGCCTTCTTTTCTTCATTCTTTCAGCTGCCTTGTTCATTTTTGCTCAATAGTGTCCATGTTTTGTCCCAAAGTCCAAATACCTGAAATTCAAGGATTTACATCAGTTATTGGTACAAAATATGTAGTTGAGGACACTAAATCTATTAAAATAAAGCCCTAAATGAGTCTAAATCATGGACTCATCAAGTGGATAATAGGAGGAATGAGGTGAGGAAGGTATGATTGGAGAGAGGATTGAGGGAGGAAGAGAGGAGAGTGGTGATTGTTTGAACTAGTTGACAGGACTTCAATGGAGAATTCATGTTAATTGAGAGAATGGGTTATACATTAGAGGGGTCGGGGCATTGGGTTTAAAATGGGGAATGGGTAGTTTTTAAAATTTTGGGTTCATTTGAGTCAATTTGGGGATTTTCGTCAAATAAGGGATACAAATAATGAAATTAGTAACGGCATGGATAAGAATAACTTCGTTTTAACGGTAGGGTTATAACCAACAAATAAACTAAAGTTGAGAGGTATTTTTGACCATTTTTCCTTAAATTTAACAGTACATTCTATAGTTGTTGAGCTTTTTCTTTTAAAAAGGCCTACTATTTTAACAACAGATAAATATGACAAACGACTTAGAAAACACATAAAAATTATACTCTTATAAATCGCTAAATGCCATAGTTCAATTTGATACATTTTCTAAACGACAATACCTCTTTCTAATTCTAAATAAAAGACAAGACAACAATGCCATATTTGACTTCCTATGTTCCAAAAATACAAATATGTGGAAAAGCCACGGGCAGAACCTCAATTTCGCAATTTTCAGATTGAGATATATTTGATTGTATTTGTGATAGATGCAGAGAAAAAGACATGATACTTCTTTATGTCTTCTGCATGTAATGTCTTCAGTAATGTTTTAATTATGTTTGCGATGTATCATCTTATGTTCTCAGGATAAACCGTTGATTAGTGAACCAGCCTTTGAAGAATTCTGGCACAGGGATGTTGAGGAATCAATATGTCAGGGCAGCACAAAGCCATTTATAAAGGAAGTTGCACTTCAAGTGTCAAATTGGGGGTTTAGCCTTGTGGATCTTCAAGTGCAAGAAAAGTGTTTTGGAAAAGGGATTTTATCATGGCTTAAGTTTGGTTATGGTCAAGTGAAGAGCGAATTGACTGGATTTCTAGGACCAATTCACAAATGGCAGGTTTGCAAACATCTAAATCTTGTTTCCTCTGTTTCATTTGCTTTCTCTGTTTCTTCTTGCATTGAGTTTCTTTAGAGCATTGTATGTGCAAAGATGAGATTGTCTCAACTTTGTAGTACACATTTCATCAGTATTTGAATTATGAACAAAAATTGGATGATCAGGTTGTATCGCATCAAATGACCGACTATGTAGCTAGAATTCTACCAAGTGTGGTGGTGCACAAGCCTCCCGCTGAGGGCCACTTTTCCTATTTCTTCTTCTGTGACGTGACGAATGCCATAGACAAATGTTCTTGACCATTTTCGAATGCCCTTAGGGGCTTTTTGAAGAGAGCATTGAAGCTCCAATGGAAGAAAATAGAGAATAGGAAGCTGCAAATCTAGATTTGGCAGTAGAATGAGCAGAAAAGGTTTAGTCATCACTAAGTACTAACTACCAATGTATATACTACACAAAATGTTCCGTTTCTCCACGAGCACAAAACGTCATATGTACGAGCGGTCCTACTGAGCTCCAAATATTTTTCTTTGCTTTTCGGATTTCACTACAAATCATAACAGGAGAGGATAAGTAACATATGATCACATGACTCTTTTTTTTCTCTAAAAGGACATATATTTACCTTGTTTGTTACAAGGATCTGAGTTTGATGACCAATTTAACTGAAAGTCTGCGTACCCTCACTCTCAGATACATTATGTGGAACTAAACAAGGTATGTTGCTTGAAATAAAATATTAGAGAATGAGTAACTTGTCTGGGTGCTAGCAACTTGTCTTGTCAAAGATCACTAGGTGTTGACAACCTGTCTTCAAAACCACATGATTCAGATTTTGGAAGCATACACGTTTCTCCGTTCTATTAGTAATATTTCTGCAATTCCTCAGCCCCCACAAATAGAGTGAAATGCCACATGACGACAACAACATAGCATACCTAGTGCAATCCCACATGAGGTCAAGAGGGGATGTTGTGTAAGCAGCCTTTCGCCTACCTGAAATGCCACATGAATAGCGAGAATTCATATAATCGACTTCCCAAGCTTGCTTAGAATTAAAACAAACTAGTTGTACATCTTTTTCGTTTAGAAGTATTATAATCTATGTGGATAATATTTCTTTTCTTTTAATGCAAAGTATAAGTTACATCTTTTAACTCTCCGTAATTAATCTATGTGAACATTGCTAAGTCGTTAGTATATGTGAAATAAGAGAGTTACCTCCACATTAATGGTTCACAGTTATCTCAAGTGTCAGTTTCTTAATTTCGTAAGAAAATGTAGGAAGTATTTAGAAGACTTGAAGTTACTTTTGTATTATCACAAATTTGTCATTAAAGTGAGAGTACATTTATTATACGTTAGTTTCTTACATTCTTTTGATGGATGAATACTTAAATCATTTTCCTATTTAAGGAGTATCATTTGGGAGCTAAACAAAGAGAAGAAAAACAAAAGTCATTTCTTTCATTTACTATCTCCTTTACCGATTCCTTTATTGGCTTAAATAATCATTCTTCCTATTGTGGATTTCTAGACAATTGTTTTTGTGTGATTCCAAACTTTCAGCCACGAGTGCATGTGTTTGAAAGTAATTGTGGAACCTTGGGGATCGACCGGCTACCACGATTTGCATCGGAGTCGGATCGAAATCACTTTCAAGGCAGTGGCTTGCCACGACACAATGTTTGTGATAAGTTATTTACTACTTTGTAATTTCAATCCAATATCAATATTGTAGTATTTTTCTCAACAATTTGAAAGCGATTTTACTTACATACAATATTGATAAATGACTATTTCTTTGAACAAAACTTTTATCAAAGCTTGAGCCTCTGGATGGAAACAATTTTAAACGTTGGTTACAAAAACTTTTAATTTTCTTTGAACAATTAGAAGTTGATTATATTTTATTTAACGAACCTTCTATGAATGGTTCTAACACTACTACTGATTCTAGCAATGTTATGATTGTTGATGATGTTGCTAAAAGAAGTTTGAAAAGGATAACAGAACTGTGAGAGGACATTTGCTAAATCATATGACTAATCATTTATTTGATTTATTTGTAACCTATAAATTTGTTAAAGAAATATGGGATAGTTTAGAAAAGAAATATGGTGTTGATGATGTAGGAAAGAAAAAATATGTTGTCGGTCAGTGAATTTAATTTCAAATGGTTGATAATAAGCCAATAATGGAACAAGTTCGCGAATATAGAAATCAATTGAAACATAAGAATTGTTTGAACTCTCCAAGAACTTATTAGTCATATGAGAATTGAAGTGGCGAACCATCTCAAAGATAAGATGGAAGCACTTTGTCTTAATTCTTCTAAAGTTAATCTTGTTGAATCTTCAAGTATTGTTGAGAAAGATATATTCAAAAGCAAATAGAAGAAAGTCTTGAAAAAGGAACATGTGAAGAAGAAAAATCAATTTAACAAGCTGGAGAGCCAAATTCAAAAATGTAAGGGCCCTTGTTTTGTCTCTGGAAAACTTGGTCATAGGGCTGCCAAGTCCTATCAAAGAAAAGGAAGGACTCAAAGCAGAAAGGACAAAGTGATGTCCAAGCTCATCTTACTGAGGGTAATGAAGTGATTGATGTTGTAGTCATTGAGGCAAATCTGGTGGCTAACAAAATTGACTGGGTGTTATACACATGCGCGTCAAGGCATTTCGGTGTCAATAAAAAGTTATTCCATGACTTTGAGGAGTCCACTGATGGAGAGTGTTTTACATGGATAACTCCACTACAGCTGGAGTTATGAGTAGGAAAAGTTTTACTTGAATTAAATTCTGCAAAAAAAATTATCCTTGAACAATGTTTTGTACGTTCCCTTCCTCCGTAGAAACTTAGTTTCCAGAGCACTTCTAAAAAAAGTAGGCCTTAAACTTATTTTTGAAGGTGATAAAAAAAAAAATTTCTTGTGGAGAAGACTTTGCTGGGAAGGGATATCTTAATAGAGGTCTATTTGTACTGAACGTTGTTCAAGAGATTGTCAATAATGCATGTATTTCAAATTCTGCTTATATTGCTGAGTCTATTAATTTGTGGCATGGTAGACTAGATCATGTTAATATTGCTTCTATTAACAGACTTAGAAAAATGAAATTACTTCCTATGATAAAAACTGATGATTTTTCTAAATGTCATGTGTGTAGAAGCAAAGCATGCCAAGATGCCTTTCAAATATGTTATTAGTAGAAAGACCAAATTACTTGAAGTAATCCCCCTATCAGACTAAGGGTTTTGATCAAATATTCCTCTCTCTCTATCTTCATTCAATCAGTAAGAAAAGAAATATGGAATAAAGAGTTCAATTCCATAAAACACATTCATATTTAGCATTTTTGAAGAACAATGTTAGCAAAGGTGGAAAAAAGTATTACATTACTTTTGTTGATGACTTTTCTAGATACACTAAGGTCTATCTTCTTAAGTCTAAAGATGAAGCTGAAAACATATTTTTTAAATTCAAAGCAAAAGTGGAAAATCAGTTAGACAGAAAAATCAAGAGATTTAGATCTGATAGGGGCGGTGAATATAGTACTAAAACTCTAGAAGATTTTTGTGAGAAAAATGATATTATACATGAGGTTAGTGCTCCCTATACTCCCCAACAAAATGGTATAGCCAAACGAAAAAATAAAATCCTTAAAGAAATGATGAATTTTATGTGTTTAAGCTCTGGTCTATCTGACCATATGTGGGGAGCAGCAGTCTTGTCTGCATGTTATATTCTTAATAGAGTCCCTCATAAGAAGTTAGACAAGACCTCACTCCTAACTTGAAATTTCTAAAAGTGTGGGGCTGTTTGGCTAAGGTTGGTCTACCTAATTTTAAACGAGTAAATGTTGGTTCTAAGACTTTTGATATTGTCTTTATTGGTTATGCTCAAAAGAGTGTTGCATATAGAGTTATGTCTCTACGCGATCATTCTATTTGTGAATCTAGAGATGCAAAATTTTTTGAGCATATTTTTTCTGTGAAAATTAATGTGCCTAGTGATGCTCAAAATAATGCGTCTACATCTATGTCAGTTATTTCTCATGTTGTGCCTTCTTCTAATGATATTTCTAATGAGCATGAAAACGAACTCAGAAAAAGTAAAAAAGGTAGAATTGAGATTAGTTTTGGTCCTAATTTTATCACTACTTTCTTAACTGAAAATTTTGATACTAATGTTTTAAACAATTAATTAGTGTCTATCTATTTAATAGAAGAATACCCTAAGACTTATGATGAAGCAATGAGATCAATAGATGTTATATTTTGGAAACAGACTATTAAAAGTGAATTACATTCTATAATTTCTAATCACACTTGGGACTTATGTTTTCTTCAAAGTTTTTCTTAGGTCCTTTACTTCAAGTGCATCGACTATATTCTCTGATTCCCTTGTTTTACTTCTCTATGTTTAGAATGTCCAATTATTGATCATGTCTACATGATTTAAATCGTTTATATCATCATGTTCATGTTTATGCATATTGCCCCATACTTAGTACATTCCATTTGCTAATACATATGTTTACCTACATTATCTCATGAATGTAGAGTCCAACGTTCCTACTCCGCACCCTCGTGGCTAGTTGGTTTCATAGACTTTGAAGATTGGTGAGTCCTCATGTTTCAAGGACAAAGACTCTTTTATCGTTTTATGTCATTTTGTTGTAAACTTTGTATGTGATGTATGGGTTACGTCTCAATCACTTCCCTTATGATGTATTAGATGACTTTGAGACTTCTGTTAGACTTTCGTTTTGTCAAACTTTTGATGTATCAAAAGTTTTCTTTCAGGTACTTACTTCTATTATCTTGTATAATGTATGCTAGGTGGCTTGTATAGGGCCTCTCAGGGTCTTATGCGCCATGTTACGCCTAGGGTGTACCTTGGGTCGTAACAAAATCAGCTCAATAGCAAATCGAAATATAGTTATTTTCAATAAATATTGAAAGTGTAGATAAGGGGTCCTATTAAATGCTAAAATATTGTTGTTTTAAAAATTTTCCCTAAAAAAAAATCAAATTCATCCCCAATCAACAAATTAACACCGCCATAATAGAGATCTTAAAGGGAATTGTAGGCATTAGCTTACAAAATCAATGTGCTTATTAGTTATTCCATATAAGCTTTTAGCTTCCATTTATTCCATATTCATCACAACCATCTCTCATTTACTTATTGTAAAGGTTATGGATAGCGACAACCATATTTCGATGAAGGACAAAGAAGATGGTAGTGTTCGAAGAGAAAGAAGAAAGGAATGAGACTGGTGATGGTTGAGGGCAGCAGAATTCGAAAAAAGGAGAAAAAGAGTGGCGGTAGGGGGTTCGAAGAACGAGAAAGGGGGTAGAGGTGAGGGGTTTCGTAGAAGGAGAAAGAAAATGAGGGGGTTCGAAGAGAAGAAGGGAGTAGTGTGGTGTAGGATGAAGAAGGGGGGTGATGGTGGTTAAGGGTGGCGGGGTGCTTGGGTGTAAGAAAGACCAAGGGATGAAAACTTATTGGCTCAATGTGCATATATTTATTTATATCTTTTATCGTATCTTTCCATATTCACTTCAAAAAATGGGTCAACACTGATTATGTTTATTACAAGTTTTTTTTTTTTTAAAAAAATTGAACTATTAAGTATTATTTATTCATGCTTCAAAATTTTCATTATAATCTCATTGTCATACCTTTGCATATATCTTATTACATGATTCACCCCAACGTCACTTTGAAAGTTGAAGTGCACCTCTACTTTATTTTCTTATGAATAATTTATAAAATTTATCAAATTAGATCACAGACAATCACATGCCTAATGATATTTCATACCATTCCCATTTATGATGAAAATTATCTTCATCTTTTGAAGGACCCCTTTAGTATAATTATTACAATGACAGCTATTTTAATTTTATCTCTTTTCCACTTTTTTTTCAGAAATATATGCACTGCTATAACATTCACTTATGGAAATAGAGCAGTTTCAAATGGAATAGATTTCATGACTAGTTTCCTTTTGGGTTAGTTTATTTTTGGAGCTTCTAAGCTAAAATAGTTTTTTAGCAATTTTAAAGTGTTTGGGTAAAGTCAACAAGTGCTTATAAGCACTTATTTTTAAGCCAAAATGACAAAAATAAGCCAAAAATTATAAGTTAGAAATTTTAACTTGACTTTTGACTTATAAGTCATAAGGCAAAAGCCAATCTAAATAGACCCTAATTTTCATCAAAAACGCATCCTTTTACCTTAGTTATCATTATATCATCAAATACAGTGCATTGAGACTCAAATCCGACGTCTTTTTCATATAAAAACATGTTATGCCATAATTCAATAAAACTCAAACTCAACATATTATCATCATAATGCACCAGAACTCAAACTCAATATTATATCCTCTTAGTACGACATGATTTTAATTCATTGTCTTACCCTCAATCCTTTCAAAATAATCACTTTCAGATTATAAAAGTAAGTGGATCAAATTCAACATCATATTTACCAACAATCATTTATCAACTGATCTTTAAATTAAAAGCATTTTAAAAGTTATAAATAACTTGAAAACCTTTCTAGTATTGCATCTCTAAGTTGCTGATGAGAATTGATTGTATAGTAAAAAATATTGGAAAGAATTTTATTTATTCTATGACGTGTAAAAATATTTTTTAATAGTCTTTTCTTTATCGTTGGTTTTCATCTGTAAAACTTAAACCAACTAATTGAATATAGTAGAAATTTGTAAATAAAAACATACCTCTTGATTCTAGCATCTGACCATTGCCTAATTAACTAGGGGCGGAACTATTAAGTATTAAAAAGGTTTATTCAAACTCCTTTCGGTGAAATATTATATTGTTTATATGTAATTAAAATTATTTTTTATTTCAGATATAACAGACGTTGAACTTCCTTCAACTTATTCATGTGTTTACTTTTTATATTTTGAACTCTCGTAATGAAAAACTCAACTACGCCACTAACCTTAACACCAATCAATAATAGAAGAAACCAAAAAATTTTGATGACTAGAACAACAATGTAGTCCATGAAAAGCTATATGAGAAGCATTAACAAGAAAACATTACTCAAGTAAAAGGTAATCTTAGGCTGATAACAGGTTATGAAACAATAAAATAAGAAGAAGGAGAAGATCGAGAGAAGAAAGAACACTTAAAATTTCTTTTAAGGAATAATCTCAAAATTAGGATTCCTGACTTTTCTAAAAAAAAATAACACACAAAATAAACATTTATTATATTATGATAATATTTATAACATGTGTAAATTTGTTTATTTAGGTAGTTTACCCATTATTAGATTTGATCAAGATTTACGCATTAATTTACTGTGCTTCCCGTTTGGACCATTATGACCAAAATTAGTGTGATCGAGAGACCTTTTTTCTTTCCCAATTCACACTATCTAATTGAAATTGACCGTCCAGGGATGGATATGGTATGGTATATATCAAACTATCATACTATATTGAAATTTTAATATCGTGGTTTTAGTATTATGATATTTGGTATGGTATATGATATACATTTTAATTTTTTGTGTATTAGATATGATATTTGATATTTATAAATAACATACTGAAATATCGAATATCATATTGAAGTATATATATTATTAAAATACTACCAAGTACCAAATATGCAACCTAGTATTAGCATAAACTAAATGTTTAGAAGTTGAAACATGACTACTTTATTTTGATTGAAATGTATTTGAAATTTAATTGATTACAAAAGAAATTGGTTGTACTTACAAAATATATATTTCTACATGTGTAATGTGTTAGTATGATACAATTGAGATGTTTTTTTAATTGCCGAAGTCATAATACTATATTTTACGAGTATATATTAGTCGATTTGAAGTTACACAAGCTATAGTTACCAATTTACCATACCGTAGAATATCGAATCTGAACTTCAAAATATCGAATCACACCAAATTAAATTAGTATGGTAATAATATAATATTTTAAAAACTGAATATCAAAATTATCGTACAAATTTTTTCAAATACCCTACTGTATCATACCATGCCATGCTCACGCATAATCAATTATATTTGTGGGACATATTCTCCATAACAAGCATTATTTCTGTTGGGCCACATTGCTTAAACAACCATATCTCCACATTTTGCACGTCTCCACCAATGTATAAAGATTGGCATCAAACCCCATACATTGTTTTATTTCTTTACGTTTGATTCCACCAAAGTAACATCTTCTTTTTGTAAATTATAAAAATAAAACAGTTCTTTCATGGTCTCTGATGTGGTTATATCTTTCTTAATTACTATTCAACTTTCAAACTTTTTCAAAAGTTATGTAAACTTTGGGGAAAGGTTTGTTGATAATTAAAAGGTTTAATTGTCCATAAAGAAAATGTAAAAGGATAGTTCTATCTTTTCTTTATATTAAATAAAAATAAAAAACTTTAAGTTGAAAGGAACTTTCTTTTAAAATTATGTAAAATCAATTACATCTTCACGAAACAGTTTTTTCCCTGTTAAAAATAAATTCTTTTCACAAAAGTTTCTTGAAATATTTTATGTTTTACTTTTTTGCAAGTTGGTTTCTACTATTTATTTCATGTCCCCCCTCCCACGTCTCTTCTATCATTCTAGATAGCTTTTATTTTATGCACTATGTAAAGATAATACTTTCTCATTTCAATTTATTTGTGTAATTTTTACTTGGACTAAATTTCAGAATGTAAATAAGACTTTTGAATTTTGTCATCTTAAATTAATGTCTTTTAATCTTGTGTTTTTAAACATGCCATGCATGTGAAATGTTAAAATTAAAGAGTTGTAAAAAAATATTTTTTAAACGAAATAAATAAACAAATTGAAATAAAAGAAATAATTTACTTTTTCTTCTTTATTAAAAAAAAAAAGTTGAGTAGACAGCTTACTTATTGAGATTTTAACCAAAGAAAAAAAAACTCTTAGAATATCAATTGTATTTTCACTTTATCTTTTATGTTATTTGAATCCCCAATTTATCTGTTCACGATGAATGTCTCATATAAGCTTTACCTTTTTTTTGGTTTTCCACCCGGTGTCTAGAGCCCACATTAGAGCTTCGACTAAATTTGGATCGCGCTTTGCAGAGCTCATTCGGGTGTGGCGCTCCCAATAGGATTTTCTCCATACCCAGGACTCGAACCCGAGACCTTTGAAGCACTCTCATAAGTGTACCACAAACCATGTTGGTCATGTAAGCTTTACTTGTAATATGATAAGTTGGACATTTTCAACGGGACGGAAATCATTTTTCTCCTTCAACTTTTTTTTTTAAAATCAAATATCTTTTCCAATATTAAAATAATAGACATTCTCCCTATCCTATATATTCTATACAATACTGATTTTTCCGTTATCATTTTTAATCTTATTTACTATTTAAATTTTGGTAAATTTTAAATAATATAACCCTGCCCAATATATATTTTTATTAAAAGTAAAATTTAGTTTTTCACCAAGCTAGTGTGGCTACAATTATAAGGTTATATCTTATTGCAATTGTAGTTTAAGTTCACATAAACCAAACCTATAAAAATGTTTTAATATTATCAACTTCTTACAAGAACTTGTCACTATTTTTAATAATTGCTATTTTAATAGAAAGTGCACTACACACATTTTATCTCCGTCTCTATTCTTATCTCTCTTCCTCTCTTCCTATCTCTAAAATGTTCAAATTACATCTTATAATGATATAGAGTAATCATTGTATTTTAAATATAAATATAACACCCAATGAGATTGGGCTCGAATCTAATTAAGAATACAATTATAAAATTTATGTATATTTAGTATAATATTCAGCTTAAAGTTTTGATTTCTAAGGGAAATGGTAATTTATCACTACAAGAAATTTGAGTATTAGTGACGCATTATTTTATCACTTAAAAGTACATTTTGTCACAAAAAATCTCTTTTAAGGAAGATATTTGGTCAATCTTTTGTCACTAAATGTAGGTCGCTAATAGTATTTAAAGACAATTTAGTATTTTGTCACTAAAACTGTTATATTGACTACAAAAAAATTTTTTGTCTTCAAATGCATAGTATACGACGAGCTTGTTTGCCTTAAGAACGTAAATATTTTGTAGCTAAAAATATCATATTGTCACTAAAAGTGTGTTTAATGCTGCAAATCTTATTTTTCACTAATTATAAATTTAATTGGTGATGATCGTCTTTAAAGTTATGCGCAATTTGTAGTAAAAAAAATAAGATTACGTAACTAAAAGATAACAATTTCGTGGTTGAAAAATATGTTTGATATATAATTAATAAGTGGTATGAGTGATGAATTAATTCGTAGTTAAAAACATAATCATGCTATGAAATGTTTTCATCACTAAATATAATTAATTCATGTTAAATAAAAATGTAGTAATATGATTTAGTTATTTTTTACCTATGGAAGATATTTTGTGACCATAAGTGATTTATTATAGCATATTTAATGCTTTGAAATAGTACCATTTAAATATGTACTTAAACAATTCATTGTTAATTACATGTCGATTTCAATTGATTAAAATATGCAATCTATGTAAATAAAACTATCACAAAAATAAAAGAGAAATGAAATACAAAATATTTATACAAAAATGTATAGGATCACAACGTCAACATAGAGTCTTCAAACTCCTCCCTGATCGATATAATTTGTGATTTTTTAAAAACAATGAAGAAAAAAAACACAAATTCAGAATTTCATGCTAAAAATCAGTTAAACCCTTTAGTGGCGATATTATGGGCTTTTGTGGCTACTTTTTTCTCCACAAAAGGTCTAGTTTTTTTTAAGTGAATCCTAGTTACCAACGCTTAGGTGGAGGGATTAGTCCCACGTGGCTTTCCACATCACTAAAAATTTGGGATGTTCTTTTGAGAGTATTTGTGGTCTCTTAGGATAACGGCGGGGGCATTTTTTATGCCAAAATGAAATGAAGGGTATAAGTGGTCTATTTCGCATAGTTTAGGAGCAATTTTTACCCTTTTTCCGTACTTAAACTATTCGTTGTTAATTACATGTCTATTTTAATTACTTAAAATACACAACCTATGTAAATAAAAACATCATAAAAATAAAAGAGAAATCAAATATAAAAAAAATCATACAAAAATGTATAGGGTCACAACGTCAGTACAGTTGTTTAGAAACCAAATATACAAGTCCGAAGCTTTTTCTTTCCAAACGACCTCCAAACACTGTCACACTATCAAATATAGGATCACAACTCTATACGGCCGTTTAGCCACCAAAACACACATAAAATGAAAACAGACCAACTTCAAAGTCAAACAAAAATTGTGAAACTAGCATTGAAATTACCGAAATTGATTCCATCAAGAGGTCCTAACAAATGCCCCAGAGATAGTGTCCCAAAAAGGAACACAATCTGGGGCTCAAAACACCCGCAAACAACACATTCAAGAATTACAACAATTAAGCTAAAAAGGACTTCAGACCGTAGCTTTGGACGGTATTTCACCTCAAAAGAAGAAAGCTACGCCAAACACTTTCTGGATACTCCACAACGTAGCCTTGACAATTTTGGAAATGTGAGACTTCGAATCACCCAAATCAGACTTGAATGGAGAAAATAATCTCCCAAATTAGACTTAAATGGAGAGAATAATCACCCAAATCAAACTTAAATGTGAGACTTCAAATCACCCAAATCACCCAAAAAGGAACACAATCTGGGTCGGTAGTTATTTTTCTCAGAATTTTTGGGTCTTTTCATAATTATTCTATCCTAATACTATGCCGTTTTACCCTTCACCAAAACCCCTATATAAGTGTTTTTAACCCAAAAATTCCCCAATTGAAATCATTCTCTCAACTTCACAAAAGAAGAACAAGTCTTCCTCTCCAAAATATTTCTCTCTCTAGAAAGCTTGAAGAAGAAGGGTTCAACCTAGGGTTTCAAGTCAAGTCTCCTAATGCACCATTGAAGTTAAGCAATTGACATTGAGGTATGATAGTTATCATTCATGGGCCCTTCCCTCCATGGAGTTCCCAAATTCTCCAATTTTCAAAGTAAGAAATCTCCAATTGAGTTAGGGTTTTTCTTCTATGTTATGGGTTCTCTTAATTATTGATTTAATTGATTGATCTATGATCTTTTATGCATGAATTGAGTTAATGTCATATTCTTATGATGCCCCATGAACCTATGTAATTCCCTTGTTTTTCCAAGTTATGAGCATATGATCTGGGTTTTAGATTATGAAAGAAGACTTTATGGAATCAAGCATGTTTTCATGAAATTTATGTAAATGCTCTAAGGATGCTTTGAGATTGAAGTATCAATGATGTTGTTAATGTTGTGTTGTTGAGAGGATTTCTCATATACACATGAAAGCATGATTGTGAAAGGTTTTCTCACATAATAAGGGTTCTTACGGTTGAAAATTCTTCTCACCTAAAATGAACCAATGTTAAGGAGCTATTCTAATGTTGAGGCATCAGGCGATTACTCATGCTCTCTAAATCAAATGATAAGAGACGATTACTCATATCACATGATGTAAGGACAAGAGGCGATTACCCATGTTCATTTAAGAGCTAAGATGAATATGATTAAAAACTATTATGTGGAAGTTAAGCTTAGTATCGAGTGGAAAAGTAGCAATCATCCGTGTCCAATAAACTATGTGCCAACAAAGGATTGTCTAGATAGACACTAGCTAGTGGATCCATATAAGCTAGAAGTTCGTGGTCCTAACCTTGGCAAGTAGGACAACTCCTTTTCGGTGTTGGAGACACCGGATTCCATGTTGATAACTAACATGGTCTTCTATGTCGGTTAAGGCTACTTCCCACAATTAAGTTATGATGAATTAAGGTTACTTCAAGAAGTATCTTTCATATGTTTTAAGATGATGTTCACTTGCATTGGTCACGTTTTATGACTTATGTTTTCTAATATTCAAAATTCATGTTTTAGCTTGATCATTGCATGCTCATGAAAATGTCCCCTTTTAGCATGATTTTAAATGTTTTGTGCCTGACTATCATACTTGGTACATATTTTGTACTAACACATTCTCTTGCCTACATTTTTCCAAATGTAGTGCCCGACAGTCAGGGTTCCCAATTTCTTGGTTAGAGTTCGTTGATGAGATTTTGAGCTTTGGTGAGTCCTCATACTTTGAGGACGGACTTTCATTGTTTTCAGTTTTTCTTTACTTTCAATTTTGGAACATGATGTACAGATTCATTCTTATGTACTAGATGACTTTGAGACGATGTTTAGACTTCCGCTTAACTTTACTTTTAGACTTGAAATGTTTCTCTTAATCTCTTTATTCCTATATCGTGTATGATGAATGCTAAGTGGCTTGTATGAGGCCTCTCGGGGTCTTGTACGCCATGTTACGCCTAGGGGCTACCTTGGGTCGTGACATTGACTAAAGTCAAACTTAATTAGGCCTGAACTTGAAAGTTAAAATGCCTAATCTCACAGACTCGCACCGAAAGCCTCGAGAGTCATGCTGACCATGATACTGACTCAAAATGACCCTTTTGGAGCTGATGGAATAATCAAAATTGGATTATGAGGCCATCTTCTTGAACTTTGGATAAAAAATGACCGTTCAAGGTGCAAAAGCTCCAGAACACAAAAACTCGCATAAAAATCAAATGAACGACCAGGTGACCGAACTATCAATTACAACAAGTGATAACTAACTTGGGATCGCTAAAGGAATGATCTAAACTATGAATAGAAGAATAAATACATAAATGACCTGGAAGGGGATTTTTTTTGTATCATATGCATTGAATATATTATTAAAAAAAATATTTTCTTTCGTTCTTAATTTCATAATTTTTTTTTGTTTGGATTGTCATTTAAAAAATATACTGATTTGAACAAATTCCTCTAACTTTTTGTGCTCAATTTATTTATTATTACAACATTATATATGTTGAAAAAATATTTTTTTTACTTAATAAATAAGATTTATTTTTTTTATAGGTTAGTCCATAATAAAAGAATAATATAATAAAGAAAATATTATATAATGTTAAACAATAAAAAGAACGAACTTAATAATGTAGAGGGAAATTAGGAATTTAAAATGTTAAATTTAGATATATAGGGAAGAATATTTATTATATTGTTCAAAGGTAAGAAAATATATTTTATTTTTAAAGTAATATTAGGGGGGAATTATTTTCACCCTTTTTCAACCTGATAAAGTGTGGACCTTAAATTTGTATTTCCTATGTCTCAACTTATAGGACATAATTCGAATTTCAAAGGTCAATCAATCTATGTTTGATTGTGAATTCGGGTATGAAATGTTTAAGTTTTTAAAATAAAATTTATATATTTGAAAACGATGTAAAAAGAAAAAGTTATGATCAGAAATAGAATTGTTTGATTAATCTCAAAATTTGAAAGGTGTTACATATGTTAGAATGGAAAAGTAATTATTAAGAAATCAATTAAAGGAAACATATTATTATGATATAGAATATAGAGTTGGGAGATTAATTAAAGTAAACACATTGGGTGTGTGGGTGTGTTTGGTATGAAGGAAAACATTTTTCAGTGTTTGGTATGAAGGAAAACATTTTTCAGTGTTTGGTTGGATTAAATGTTTTGGAAAATGTTTTCCAAATCAATTCATTTTCCTCAAATAGTTAAATTTAAAGAAAATGACTTCCTTTCAAATATTAAGGAAAACATTTTCCAAAACTCTCCTCCAACTTCAAATTACAACTTTTTTTTGAAAAATAAATTTAAAGATTTTTTAAACAAAATATTTTCAACTTAAATTTTTTATTTTTTTATCCACCCTCACCCCCTACCCCCCCCCCCCACCCAAAAGAAAAATTATAGTTTGTTTAAAAAAAAAACTAATATACGTGCCCACGCGTTGTGCGGATATTTAAATTAAAATTAAGTAATAAAATTTACTATGTACTTAATGTATTATTAATACACAATTTAATATTTATATTATTAAAAATTAAAACATTATGTTTATTGTTATAAATAGCTGCATTTTTGGTTTTTAAATATATTTTGTTGAGATTTTAATAAATATAATATTAATTTTTTTGTTTATTTTAGTTTGATTAAAAAAATAATTACTTTATGTGTTTTTACATGTTTGATCTATTATTTTTAATTATGGTTAATTGAAATAATATTATATCCTTGTTAGTAAGTTTTAAAATCTAACTTTCACATGAAATGATTAAATATCAAATTGTAGGCACGATATTCAAATTTTTAAATTTTGTCTTTCTATTTTTGTAAAACTCATATATCGATTACATGATATTTTCTTAAAATCATCTAATTATAGTAATATTTTATTACTAAATAATGTTTACATTTTCAAATCAATTTCGAAAAACACATTCAATAGAAAAGTTATATAAAAAGGCTAATCCTATAATATGTAGTTGTTATTGAAAGAAAAAATCATTAAAAAGAGAGGCAAAATCAGTGAGGAAAAAAAGTTATTGTATATGTATTTTTCACAATTTACAATCAAATATAATTTATAGTTACATTGTTAGTTATATTTTTCAAATTTATTAATTTTATTGGCAAACAAATATTCTAACCATTGACATATTTTCATTAATCAAGTATAAAGAAGCATGGATTTTTTTAACATACTTTACATCTCAAAAAAATATTCATAAGTTTTTGTTCTTTCATATATGATTTTCAATCAAAAGAATCACAAATTAAAATTGAAATAAATAACTAAAGAAAACTAATAAATTTCATCACCCCATAACCAAAAAGACCATTCATCATGTTTTTATCTACACAATCCAGCTATTTTACAATGAATCTCCTTCACTAATGGAGGAATAACCTATCTTACTTTGATATTAAAAATAAAATGTCATAAATCATACATTAAAAAAATTAAAAACACAACTATTTTTAATTATATATATAACATAAATAGAAAAAATAAGGACAAACACGATTTTTTTTAAATAAACAAATTGACATTTCTAAATTTTAGGCCTACAAATATTGTAAAAAGAAAATGATAAATATGAATTAAAGAAGAATCCATAGTACACGAGAGCAGTTATTTCAGCCACATTTAAACATAGTTATGTTAATTTTATTTTTTTGTTCCTCTTCTGATTTTATCTTCTTCTTTTTTTCTTTGTTTAAAATTGAAAAATATCCTTTGCCTTTTAAATGATTTTTAGATTTAAAATACTTGGATTTTAAATTTTTTTAAAAAGACTCCATCGTGTGTAATGTATGTGGAGTAATTATTTTAGCTATGTATTTAAAATAGTTGGTTAGCATTTTTTTTTTTTGTAACTGTTATGATTTTATCTTTATTCATTTTTTTGTTTAAATTAAAAAGTATCCCTATCTTCTAAAATATTTTTAGATTTTAGTTTCATATTTAAAATTTATTTTGTTAATTAAATATAAATTATGTGTTAAAAGACTCCATTAGTTATTTTAGCCACATATAATATTTTATTGTTCCTTTTCTAATTTTATCTTCTTTTTTTATATAGAATTAAAAAAGTAGTCTTATCCTTCAAAAAGATCTTCCAATTTTAAATATTTTTTATGTTTAATTTCAAAAATTTAAATTGATATTTTGAATTCAATATTTTCAAATATTTATGGTAAATCTCATATGAAAAAAAAGCACTTATCTTTCTCTCTCTCTTTTTTTTTTTTAATATTATCTAAAAAATATTTTTAATTTTTAATGTTACCTTTAAAATATTTAAAATTCAAAATATTTTCACTATTTTAAAATTTAAAAATATTTGTGTGTTGTTTACGGTAAAATTAATTATTCAAATCATGCATATTGTAATTTGTTGAAATCTTTGGAAAATTATGTATGGTGACAAGTATGTATGACAATAAGAGATCTTCATTTGTTAGAATTCTTTATGTCATTAACAGTGATATTCACACAATATTGAGCAATAACTATCCATTTGTTATAGGGCCTTACAAATGAAGAGATTTATATAATCATTGATTTCATTGTCATAAATATAAATTATCTTTAAAAAAATTTTAATGTCGGATTTTAAAATAGTTTTATTAATTAGATATAAATTTTGTTTTAAAAGACTTCATCATGAGTGGAGTAGTTATTATAGCCACATATTTATAATTAGTTAGTTAATATTTTATTATTCCTTTTCTGATTTTATCTTCTTCTTCTTTGTTTAAACTTTAAAAAGTATTTTTTATCTTTTAAATAGATATACTCAGATTTAAATATTTCATATTTTAAATTAATATTTTAATTCAATATAATAATGATTCAATTGTTAAATTTTTGTGGTGCTAACACATGACACTTTTTTCTTCTCCTATTTTAATTTTTATTGTATTTTAATAATTTAAAATTCATTTTTTTCGTTTTGTAACTGCATTACCCTATTTTAAATCTTTTTTATTATATAATCTTAGTATATTTCATATTTAATTAGTAGTAATTAATTTGATAAAATATTTTGTATTTGAAAATTTTAAAACTAAAGAATTTTTTTTGAATGTGACAACAATCTACATAAAAGTATGAAATAAATAATTTTATTCTATAAAAAAAAAATTGCATTATAAAATGAGTCTGATACTTGCTATTAATTTATTTTTATGCTTAAGGAATTAGTGTAAGCAATTTGCATTATGTTTGTTACGAAGGAGTAGTTGTGGAAAATTATTTTTAATATTTAGTATAAAACGTTTGATAATTTCCCACAAAAATAGGATACCTAACGTACTTACCAAAATTTTTAGTTTTCTTTTTTTTAATATTCTTTTATTTCAAAGCAGTAAATTTAAAAATTCAAATTCAAAGAATAGTAACCAATTTTTAATTTTAGGGAAAAAAAAGAATTGTTTTGAAATTATTTCTCGTTTATTTGTAAAAACTACTTCAGAATTATTTTAAAAGATAAAATAAAAATATTTTTACTATTTAATGAAATGATTTTTAAAAAATTAAAAATTTATAATTATTATCATCTATATTTTTTTTTGCTATAAATAAGGAGGTTATGGAAAGATAGTTAAATTTTTTTAAAAAAAGGTAATCACACACATTATATCACCATATTTTTAGAAAGTTCTTAAAATTACTTATTGTTTAATTGTAAAAAATAATTTAAAATCATTTTAAAAATAAAATGAGTAGTAATTTTATGACATATATATATATATATATAAAAACCTATTTTAACATTTTTTTACTTTTTTGTCCGTTAGTATTTTTTTTATTTTTTGTATTTTAAATAGTTTATTTAAAATTTATTTTTTTATTTTTATTTTATTTTTGTGATGTTGACATGTGTCGTTCCTATTCTAATTATTGACATGTGTCTATATTTATTTATTTGATTATTGACTATTAATTATTTAAAATTAATTTAAAATACTGAAAATTTGTGGTGTTGACATGTGTCATTTTTTCTTCTTCTTTTATATATAGATAGATTATTTAAAATACTGAAAATTTGTGGTGTTGACATGTGTTATTTTTTCTTCTCCTTTTATATATCGATAGATTACATATAATTAATTTAAATTATTTAAAAAATCTAATTTTATGTGGTGATGACATGTGTCACTTTTTCTTCTCCTATTATACTAGACTAGATATTAGGTTCCCGCGCTAGCGCGGGCCCAAATATATTACTTCCTCCATCTCATTTTATGTGAGGTAATTTGATTTGCCACGGAGTTTAAGAAAGAAATGAAGACTTTTAAAACTTGTGGTCCAAAATGAATTATATAAATTTGTGTGACTGTAAATTATGTCATGGTTAAAATAAATATTTTATAGTCAAATTGTTACTTAATATAGAAATGTGACATTCTTTTGGGACTGACTAAAAAGGAAAGTAAGTCACATAAATTGGGAGTAGTTCTTTGTTTCAATTTATGTGACACCGATGAAATTTGGAGAGTTATATAATTTTTTGTATGTGATTTTGTTAAATATATTTTGAAGTTGTTAATTTATTGTGATTTATAGCACTTCTTATATCATTTTCAAATAATATATATTACTCTTTCTGTTCCATTTTATGTGACGTAGGTACTTTTACGAAAGTCAACTAAATTTCTTATATGATTCTTAAATATTTTTAGTTGTTATTTTACTTTAATTTACAGTACTTTTTATGTTATTTTCAAACAAATTTCTTTTGTTTCAATATGGAATTAAAGAGTCAATAAAATTTCTTTTATGATTTTTAAATATGTTTTTTTTAATATCTTATATTATTACATTGTGATTTTCAGTACTTTTTATGTAATTTTTAAATATAGAACAAATTAAAAGAAAAACAAGGAAAAATTTAAATGAAGAAAGTACTAAAATTTTCAAATAATCATATTTCTATATTAAAATGTTTAAAACTTTAAAACTCCACATATATGCACAAAATAATATACGGAAGACAAAATAATTTTTAAAATATATATTAAAGCTCTTTCTAATAATATCACATATTTATTTTATTTTTTAAAATATGACTCCTTCCGTATCAATTTATTTGAACATGTTTTTTTATTTCACTTAAAAAAGAAAATTACTTCTTAATTTTAATTTTTTTACATAGCGTATCAATGATTATAAAATTAGAAATACTTTTACTTTAATATATGTGATATATTTTAAATTTAAGATTACAAAATTTAAAAATATTCTTCATATTTAACACTTCGTGCAAAAAAAAAAAGATGAAACAATTAAAATGGAAGAAACAATATAAATAATTTATTAATGAATGAATTAATTAAATAAATAATATTCAAAGATACCTGGAGGATAGAAATTGGAAATAATAAAATGTAAGAACAATGCAAGGAAAAATGAAATGGTGTACAAAAGTAATAATAGGGCCCACACAATTAAAAGAGGAAAAAAAGCTAATGATTTTTGTGTCCAACAAAAAAGAAGTACATTTATGAAGCGGGCAAGTACAATCATATTTCAAGTTTGAAAAGTAATACCATAAAGCAACCCTCTATTTTGATTTATTTACACAAGTACCTTCATCGTCCGCCCCACGTGGAGGCTATTAACTGATTTCGTAGTATTGAGGTACTCAACACTTATGTAAAGTAAAGCATAGAATGACAAAAATAATCCTTAAATTGAGTGTATTTTCACGTAAGCATACGTGTTAACAGAGAAGAGTGTGCTTATTCGCTCTTCTTATATAGTAAAAAATATAGATAGATTTTCAATTACAATTTTTTATTTATCCACCCACCCCACCCCACCCCTACCCCTCTCATCAGCCCTCCACCTCCTAAAAAAAAAATTAAATTTATTTTTAAAAAATATTTTCAATTTTAAATTTTTATCTTTTTACCCCATCTCATCCCTAGCCCCTGCGCCAGGCCCCCTACCCCGCACCCCCCATCCCACCCCACCTCCACCCCCAGAAAAATTTAAGTTTATTTTTAAAAAATATTTTCAATTTCAATTTAAAAAAAATTCTACTCTCTAATAAAAATAAAAGATATTTTTTCAAAATATTTTTCATTCCTAAATCAAACACTAAAAAATATTTTCCAAAAAATATTTTCTACTCACAAACCAAACATGAGAAAATAAGTTAAAAACCTACTTGTTTTCCAGGAAAACATTTTCCTTCCTACCAAACACACCCATTATTCCTAGTTGGGTTGGGGGAAGGAATATCCTTTTAACATATATCTTTATTTGGCTGGTCCACTCACCAATTATATGAGTCAGAGATTCATTATTCACTTGTTATCACTATATATACTAGTACTAGGTACTCATATAATAATAATTTAGCATTATTAGTTCATATATAGTGTTTCACTAATAATGAAGAAAAAGGGTAGTGATTTGTTGCCATTTATTGCAATGGTGATTGTACAAGTAGGCTATGCTGGATCAAATGTTGTGACAAAACTAGTCATGGATACTGGTATGGACCCTTTTGTCCAGACAGCATACAGACCTATATTTGCCACAATTTCAATTGCACCCTTTGCTTACTTTTTGGAGAGGTATTATTATTATTACTTCCCTCTTAATGTTATTTATCATCTTTTTGATTTTCACACTCTGACATTACAAAGAAGTTTAGTTATCAATAATATGAAGTGATAACCTAGACAAATATAATAACATTTTACAAGAAGTTATATTACTTTGGACAATATAAAGTTCTTATAGTTTGGTTAGTCCTTGCTCTCAAGAACATGTACTTCCCTCAAGCAACGGTTTTGCTCGAA